>NC_143025.1:8170000-8222500 GCF_057628025.1 Oncorhynchus mykiss | reverse complement strand
CAGAGAGCAAGAGAGAGACAGAGAGCAAGAGAGAGACAGAGAGCAAGAGAGAGACAGAGAGCAAGAGAGAGACAGAGAGCAAGACAGAGAGCAAGACAGAGACAGAGAGCAAGACAGAGACAGAGAGCAAGACAGAGACAGAGAGCAAGACAGAGACAAAGAGAGAGCGAGCGCCAGAGACAAGTCTGACCAGACTGGGTTGGAAGGCAGTGTATTTTCCTATTCAGAACTCCTCCAATCAACCTCAGAGCGAGGTGGAGCAGCTAGACGTCTCCTCAAATCCACCTCAGAGCGAGGTGAAGCAGCTAGACGTCTCCTCAAATCCACCTCAGAGCGAGGTGAAGCAGCTAGACGTCTCCTCCAATCAACCTCAGAGCGAGGTGGAGCAGCTAGACGTCTCCTCAAATCCACCTCAGAGCGAGGTGAAGCAGCTAGACGTCTCCTCAAATCCACCTCAGAGCGAGGTGGAGCAGCTAGACGTCTCCTCAAATCAACCTCAGAGCGAGGTGGAGCAGCTGGACGTCTCCTCAAATCAACCTCAGAGCGAGGTGGAGCAGCTAGACGTCTCCTCAAATCAACATCTTCCTGAATAGAGAAGCAAACGTCCTTTCTACCTTCACTGTGTGTGTGTTCTTCTCCAGCAGGTAGAGACTCAGTCAGCACAAAATAATGAGACAGGAAACCTTCAAATTAACCAGTAAGACTCCTCCAATTTGAATCTACCGGACTGATCACAGCTAAATCAAGAAATATCCAACTAGTTGATCCAACTAGTTTTAAATAAGTGTGCACCAAGGAACCAACTGAGCATCACAAAATGATCTAAAATAGACATTGCACACAACCAATCGAGGCTCTACTGCCTAGCAATGCGTATTAGGGCTTGCGTCAGATTTAGCCTACTAACTGGGAACCGTTACGCTGACATTATAAAGCTTTTGAAACCATCATATATAAAAAGGGCCAATCATGATCCAATCTCTCGTGACTGAGGTCAACAGAAAAAGGCAGACAAAAATGATGACAATAACAATAACCTATAGTACAACGGATGGATTAGGCTAGTTTGCTAGAGCTGTTCAAATCAAATCAAACTGTATTTGTCACACGTGCGCTGAATACAACAAGTGTTTTATTCGGGGGTGTTTAGCAGATGTTATTGCGGGTGTAGCGAAATGCTTGTGTTCCTAGCTCCAACAGTGCAGTAGTATCTAACTAAATGCTTGTGTTTCTAGTTCCAACAGTACAGTAGTATCTAACTAAATGCTTGTGTTCCTAGCTCCAACAGTGCAGTAGTATCTAACTAAATGCTTGTGTTCCTAGCTCCAACAGTGCAGTAGTATCTAACTAAATGCTTGTGTTCCTAGCTCCAACAGTGCAGTAGTATCTAACTAAATGCTTGTGTTCCTAGCTCCAACAGTGCAGTAGTATCTAACTAAATGCTTGTGTTTCTAGCTCCAACAGTGCAGTAGTATCTAACTAAATGCTTGTGTTCCTAGCTCCAACAGTGCAGTAGTATCTAACTAAATGCTTGTGTTTCTAGCTCCAACAGTGCAGTAGTATCTAACTAAATGCTTGTGTTCCTAGCTCCAACAGTGAGAGAGCATTAGTGAGGTCAGGCACTGGATGTTGGGCGATTAGGCCTGGCTTGAAGTCGGCGTTCAAATTCATCCCAATGGTGTTCGATGGGGTTGAGGTCAGGGCTCTGTGCAGGCCAGTCAAGTTCTTCCACACCAATCTCGACAAATAAGTTCTGTATGGACCTCACTTTGTGCATGGGGGCATTGTCATGCTGAAACAGGAAAGGGCCTTCCCCAAACTGTTGCCACAAAGTTGGAAGCACAGAATCAACTAGAATATCCCTGTATGCTGTAACATTAAGATTTCTGAACTAAGGGCACTAGCCCCAACCATGAAAAACAGCCCCAGACCACTATTCCTCCTCCTCCAAACTTTACAGTTGGCACTATGCATTCGGGCAGGTAGCGTTCTCCTGGCATCCGCCAAACCCAGATTTGTCCGTTGGACTGCCAGATGGTGAAGCGTGATTTGTCACTCCAGAGAATGCGTTTCCACTGCTCAGAGTCCAATGTCGGCGAGCTTTACACCACTCATTGCATTGCGCATGGTGATCTTAGGCTTGCGTGCGGCTGCTTGGCCATGGAAACACATTTCATTAAGCTACCGATAAACAGTTATTGTGCTGACGTTGCTTCCAGAGGCAGTTTGGAACTCAGTAGTGAGTGTTGCAACCAAGGAAAGACCATTTTTACACGCTACGCGCTTCAGCACTCAGCGGTCACGTTCTCTGAACGTGTGTGGCCTACCACTTTGCGGCTGAGCCGTTGTTGCTCCTAGACGTTTCCACGTCACAATAACAGCACTTACAGTTGACCGGGGCAGCTCTAGCAGGGCAGAAATTTGACAAACCGACTTGGTTGGTTAGGTAGCATCCTATGACGGTGCCACGTTGAAAGTCACCGAGTCCTTCAGTACGGGCTATTCTACTGCAAATGTTTGTCTATGCTTAAGGACAAACATACTTAGTCATATTGAGATGACAATGAAATGAATAAAAGCAGCCTATTTTTGGAGACATTGCTAATCCAATGCTCCTCAGTCTATATTCCTGCTGTGAAGGTCAACTGTTGTTTACTTATTTATGAGATGGAAAAATGAAACATGGCAACTCCATTACTGTGGTTAAATGGCTTTAGACAAACAAAAAAAAAAAATACAAAACAAAATCATTCTGAAACTGTTAAGTACCAACAGTTTTGCTCAAAGAAACTTTTGCAGAGGGGGCTAACACAAGTCACCAAGGTTATGCACAAAAAAATGTTATTGATGGTGCAACACAGAATGGGATAAAAAATAAATATTGTCTTTTGAAATGTGTATATTCTATTGGTTTTCAGTGCTTTAAAATCACCAGTTCAATCTCAAATAATCTAAGCAAAAGCATAGGATGACAAGTTCATGGTCGCGTTCCATATCGGTGGTTCATTCTGCTTGTGCGACAAAGAGCAATTGTCCTTACCATGTTGTTATCTATACACTTGCCACACCTCCCAAGAGGTAATTTCTGTGTGGTAATAGTTTACAAATAATGATGACGTTGAACTAAAATGTGTATTGTATGTGAATTCTGCCCGTGTGTGATCATTTATAAAGGCAAGGCTGGCAAAAAAAAAGAAAAAAGAAAACGACAGTGAGTCACAGGTAATGATGTATGATGACCCTGAAGATGATATCAGGAAAAGTGGTGGAGAATAACACGGTACCGAGCAGTAAGAAAACCCTTCATGGTCACACCAAACCACAGTCAAAAGGTCGCAATCACATGTCCCGTCTAGCCTCTTGTCCTCAGGGTAACAGAGTAGCAGAATAGCCTCCTCGACGTAACCTAAATAGCTATCTGATAACGTTACCGACGGATACAAGACAGAAGGACAGGTTGGTGGTGACTACCGACACACAGATGCTGCCTGGACATCCAACCTTAGATTCAAACAGGTCGGTGATGAAGGTAGTTAGACTTAACGTGCTTGCCATATAGAAAAGATCCCTGAACAAACATCACTAGCTCATTGTGATTTAAATTACTGGCTGTGTTTAATTTAAGCAGGTTTGTTAACGTGAACTAACCTGTTCTTACCGAAGAGGCTATATTTACTAGTTTATGTGTCTAACAATGTCACTTATCAACTCAGTATCTGTATACAATGTAGCACGCTAAAACATGACATAGATAAACTTCTTGTTTTCATTCGTTGCTGCCTGACTGATGCAGCCAGACAGATAATTACTCTATATTAGTATATTAGTTACTCTATATTAGTTATATAGACCGTAATTCCTTTAGCGTACCGTTAAATCATGAGCAACAACACCGATCAAACCGAGTGAGACAGGTGCTTGACTACGGGGGTAAGACCTTCCACACACAGACTGCTGGAACTTAGTAAAAACCCTTATTGTGCCATATTTTCCATGCATTATGATGGGGATGAGGGGGTCTTTGCTATGATTTCTTGCCACACACACAGTTAACAGCTAACGGGAGACACCTTCGGTTAAAAGGAACCGGGGGGGTCGCCGACATTTTGTTACTGCCGGTGATGCAAGCTGTCCTGGCTATACAACAGCAACACTTCCGTCTTCCTAGCGCCATGCCAAGTGTTTTAATCTCCTCGACCCTTGGTTAATCTACATGAAAACAATTGTATTTTTAAAAAATTAATTTGGTTTAGCCTAGCCAGGTAACGTTAGCTAGTTTAGTAAACTGGTAGTGTGTATCCTCTCGCTAATAGCAGTCCACAGCGGGACTACTACACACACACACACACACACTGGCTTTTCTCTCTCTAGCTAAAACATATCACATGAAATCCATACGTATTCACCTTATTCGGTGTACTGGTCCTTACAATGTATGGGTGAAATCCTTTTTAGGAAAATAATGAATAAATCGTCTGGCGTGGCTCCAAAGCAGCCGCACTGCAAAGGCAGGCACTGGATGCCTTCCCCCTCTCTACCAGACCGATTTTCTTCACAGCAGCACCGTGACAGGTCTGCGGAGCAATGATCGGGTGGAGTAGCTACGTAAAAAAAAAAGCATCACGCGTCATTCCACTGTAAAGGTTACAGGGTCGAGAACCCATGCCTCAGCATAATTATCGAGCATTGAGGTCAAATTAATATGATTTCCAGTTCAATCATTAGACTATATTTCAAAGCTGCACATTAAAACCTGCAATATGACATAATGTCATGATGACTTTATAAGACAAAAGTGTGTGTGTGTGTGTGTATAGTTAACATTGCCCTTGATCATGACATTACGTGCCATTATATTACGCATAAAATTAATTGGACCAAGGCGTCTTCTGTATGGGGGAGTTTTGTTAAGAGCTCTGATGCTTGGTCTGAACATCAACACACATTCCTAGCGGTACGAATTTGGAAAAGGCCCTAATATTTCATATCAGCGATTAAATTATTTTCAAGAAACAAAAGATTAAATTGATACACACCTTCTTCTTTTTTTAAATAGGGCTAGAGTTTTCTCCATTTAGACATTCTTGTAATAGAGGTTAAGATCTTTATTGGTCAATTGCACACAAAGTACAACCGAAATTTGACTTCAGCCTTTAACCCGACCCTTCTGAAAAAATATGGTGCTTTCAAGACAAGTTGGGACTCTAGGAAAAACTAGGTCGAATCATGACGTATAAGTGCAGCAATGCGCGCACGATAGTAGGCTATAGGCACGAATGTTCCATTAGTGGAAAACACCATTATCAAAAGTGACCACAAATGTGATTATGCATTTTATGCTTTTATTATAAAAACATTTTTACGGTGACATTATTATTATTCATCATTATCTTCCCCAAACTTGACACTAATGTGCTGCTTTTAATTTGAATTTGATTTGAGTTAGGCTCTACACCCCTTGTAAAGCGGATTAATGTGCTTCATTTTAAGAAGTTATTTGACCACTATTGTTGTGATTACAAACCTTATCAAAACATTTTAGGCCTATGGCATAGGCTACATGAAGTGTGTGACGATGATTTGAAAAAGTCGCGTGCAAAAAAAAAAAGGCATTGTTTCTTATGCTGGGCATCATTCACAAGCGATGATATATACTTTACAAGTGACAGGCTAATATTGTCACCCATTAGACTATTCTTGATTTAATCTTGTCTTTACATATACTAAATAATGTATGTGTGAAATTTGTTTTGATTTAGAATGGACCATTATCATGCACCTGTCTCAAAATGGGGTCAGGGAAGAAATACAGGTCATAGGTCATCTATGCACTTAAATAGCGAATTGAGGACACTTTTCCTCGTAGTTTATATTCATGACCGCCAGGTAGGCTATACTCCTGTTGTAAATATAAGCAATGTGCTTAATATTAGGAAAGTTGAGAAATAAATATAGTAGGCCTAGCCTATAGAAAGTTGATTCTCCTATTTTTAGTAGAGGCCATCACTCTGTTTTCTCGCACAATTGCATAGCCTATTGAAATGTTGCACAACAGGAGCTCATGGGTTCTCATGAAGTGTTTGATCAGATTTTCGATTACATTTGCATTGATGTCAGAGTGATTAGAGGGACAATGTAACGCTCATTGCCGGTGGAAGGATGAGTGAACCAAAGCGCAGCGTGGAAAATGTTCATTATATTTATTTTCAAGAAACACTCAAACAAAAATAACAAATTCCAAAAAATGAAAGCGAACAGTTCCGTCAGGCACAGACACTAAACAGAAAATAACACCCCACAAAACCCAAACGGAAAATCACAACTTATATATGATCCCCAATCAGAGACAACGATAGACAGCTGCCTCTGATTGGGAACCACACTCGGTAAAACAACAAAGAAATAGAAAATGTATATTTTCCCACACGAGTCACACCCTGACCTAACCAAACATAGATAATAAATTAGGATCTCTAAGGTCAGAGCGTGACAGACAATGGAGTGCTGAGTACCAGGCAGTTAGCGAATTTGGTAGGCTACTAATAACCATCACCAGCATCAGAGCTTGGAGAAGCCTACTTACCGTGACTAAATGGTCATGTGGAATTTGACTGCCTTCATGACTTGTGACTGCTGTTGTGGCAGCAGGGTAGCCTAGTGGTTAGAGCGTTGGACTAGTAACCGGAAGGTTGCAAGTTCAAACCCCTGAGCTGACAATCTGTCGTTCTGCCCCTGAACAGGTGTACCTGTTAACTGTTCCTAGGCTGTCATTGAAAATAAGAATTTGTTCTTAACTGACTGGCCTAGTTAAATGAAGGTAAATGCAAATGTGGCCACCACAACAGCCCTAGGCATACAGTAATTGCATCATTCTATAAGCCAAGTAAATATTGTGATATTGATTTCAGACCAGAAAGGCTAGTCTTTGCTTGGCACATTTCTTGTTGATTTAAACAAGTTTCTCTATACTTGTCAATGTGCTTCTCTTTAAATGCTGTTCCACCAATCCTTACGATTGCATGGATTTGCCATCAGTCAAGCCCACTGCAATAAAATAGGCAGGCCGATAGATGTTTATTACAGTACAGAACACTGCAAGGGAATGCTATATTTTACTGTAGCATGGGGGAGGTGGGGTCTGCTCTGCAGACAAGAAAGTGTTTAGTCTGCAATGGAACAGGCGGCCGGCCGGCTCTTACTCACTCAGTTTGATCAGAGAAGATGTGCAGGGAGAATAGTGGCGAATAGACTACGGCTGTAAATGAACAGATTGTAAACCTGCATCATCAGGGTGTTCGAGGAAATTGTAACACAAACACCTACAGTATGCAGGTGTGTGCACAAAAAAACACCTTAGGGAGAATACATTTAAAACCTGTATGCAACAACAACAAAAATCGACTAAAATCTTTTCATTTTGACATCCCGACAAATCAAGAATAAACCCTAGGCTATAGCTTAGCAATAGTAGCTCAAATTTGCAATGAGTATAGAATACAGCGACAGAGTGATGTCTGTAAACGACCACATCTATAATAAGCCTAGATAGGCCATCATCAGTCTACTTACTGTGTGTTGGTTCATGCGTGCAGATTGTAACCCCAACACCTACAGTAGGCTGTGCTGCCAGGTGTACAACATCAGATTGACCAAGAGATCATATTAAATGATGTAGATGTTATAACAGAAATCATTTTCAATTTCATTTTGACGACACACCAAACCATTAGCAAAAATAGCTTAATTAATCAATCAATCAATCAATCAATCAATCAATCAAATGTATTTATAAAGCTCTTTTTACATCAGCCGATGTCACAAAGTGCTGTACAGAAACCCAGCCTAAAACTCCCCAAAACAGCAAGCAATGCTGATGTAGAAGCACAGTGTTAAATAAGAGTACAGAGTGATCGTCTCCATTAAGCTTGTATTCCTAACACTGTATCTGCAGAAATGTTAACATCAATTATTGTCTAGGTAGGCCTCTGTGCAGAGAAATTAATGTGGCGCTGTATATCCCCAGATGCATAATCCAGTTTTACTGCGTGCACTATATTCACACATTAGCGCCTGCACTTTTGTCAAGTCAAGTATTCCACTAGGAATAGAAGTGCATTAAAGTGTCATGTCATGGGGGCTGCTATAAATATCTTCTCGATAGTTAAATATTTACTAGTGGGAAAAGTATATAGCATAAAAGAAGGTGCTGAATGTTTGTGGTATTCTGAAAGATATATTTTAGATTTTTATTCATGACAGTAAATATAGGTTTGACCCAGTCCTCTGTGCGCTCTTCCTGTTGTTGTCTACGTCCCAAAAATGGCAGCCTGATCAAAAGGAACGCACTATGTGGGGAATAGTGTGCCATTTGGAGACGTAGCCTTTTGTCTCTACATGATTTAGTGCAGAGGTTTGGGCCCTCCGTAATTAAGACTTTTCAGTTGGCACTTGCAGGCTAATCTTCATTTGCTTATCTAACAGCAATAGACTAGGGTGCAGTGTCTGTGTCTGTGTCTGTGGTTAAGGTGCATGTGGCAGAATATTATATTTTGGAAGAACAATTGTTTAAAGAAAGATTATTTCACTTATAACTCACTGTATCACAATTCCAGTGGGTCAGAAGTTTACATACACTAAGTTGACTGTGCCTTTAAACAGCTTGGAAAATTCCAGAAAATTATGTCATGGCTTTAGAAGATTCTGATAGGCTAATTGACATCATTTGAGTCAATTGGAGGTGTACCTGTGGATGTATTTCAAGGCCTACCTTCAAACTCAGTGCTTCTTTGCTTGACATCATGGGAAAATCAAAAGAAATCAGCCAAGACCTCAGAAAAAAAATTGTAGACCTCCACAAGTCTGGTTCATCCTTGGGAGCAATTTCCAAACACCTGAAGGTACCACATTGATCTGTACAGACAATAGTACACGAGTATAAACACCATGGGACCACGCAGCCGCCATACTGCTCAGGAAGGAGAGGCGTTCTGTCTCCTAGAGATAAACTTACTTTGGTGCGACAAGTGCAAATCAACCCCAGAACAACAGCAAAGGACCTTGTGAAGATGCTGGAGGAAACAGGTACAAAAGTATCTATATCCACAGTAAAACAAGTCCAATATCGACATAACCTGAAAGGCCTCTCAGCAAGGAAGAAGCCACTGCTCCAAAACCGCCATAAAAAAAGCCAGACTACGGTTTGCAACTGCACATGGGGACAAAGATCATACTTTTTGGAGAAATGTCCTCTGGTCTGACGAAACAAAAATAGAACTGTTTGATCATAATGACCATAGTTATGTTTGGAGGAAAAAGGTGACGCTTGCAAGCTGAAGAACACCATCCTGACAGTGAAGCACAGGGGTGGCAGCATCATGAGTGGGGTGTACTTTGCTGCAGGTGGTTCGGGTACACTTCACAAAATAGATGGCATCATGAGACTGGAAAATTGTGTGAATATATTGAAGCAACATCTCAAGACATCAGTCAGGAAATTAAAGCTTGGTCGCAAATGGGTCTTCCAAATGGACAATGACCCCAAGCATACTTCCAAAGTTGTGGTAAAATGGCTTAAGGACAACAAAGTCAAGGTATTGGAGTGGCCATCCCTGACCTCAATCTTATAGACAATTTGTGAGCAGAACTGAAAAAGCATGTGCGAGCAAGGAGGCCTACAAACCTGACTCAGTTACATCAGCTCTGTCAGGAGGAATGGGCCAAAATTCACCCAATTTATTGTGGGAAGCTTGTGGAAGGCTACCTGAAACGTTTGACCCAGAGTTAAACAATTTAAAGGCAATGCTACCAAATACTAATTGAGCGTATGTAAACTTCTGACCATCTGGGAATGTGATGAAAGAAATAAAAGCTGAAATAATTCATTCTCTCTACAATTATTCTGACATTTCACATTCTTAAAATAAAGTGGTGATCCTAACTGACCTAAAACAGGGAATTTTTACTCTGATTAAATGTCAGGAATTGTGAAAAACTGAGTTTAAATGTATTTGGCTAAGGCGTATGTAAACTTCCGACTTCAACTGTATATAGTTTTTAAAATGTACAAAATAAATTACACTTAATAATATGAGACTGTGAAACTCACATTGATTGGTAGCTTTCAACAGAGTGAGTTAGGGCCGCGACTGTGTGTGTCACTACATCTTTGAGAGTGTGTGTGTGTGTGTGTGTGGCAACTCAAACAAATCTCTATCTATGAGCCATCTATTACCTACTAGTAGAGCATACAGCCACTCCTCTGCAGAGTCAGACGAAAAACACGTATCCAACAATGTCCGTTTTTTGACAAGAGCTTTCTTGTGACAAGCAGAAAAAATGCAGGGCGGTTTTATTATTATTATTTTTTTTTTACCAAGTGTAACAGTATAATTTTAGACCGTCCCCTCGCCCATACCCGGGCGCGAACCAGGGACCCTCTGCACACATCAACAACAGTCACCCTCGAAGCATCATTACCCATCGCTCCACAAAAGCCGCGGCTCTTGCAGAGCAAGGGGAACTACTACTTCAAGGTCTCAGAGCAAGTGACGTCACCGATTGAAACGCTATTTAGCGCGCACCACCGCTAACTAAACTAGCTGTTTCACATCCGTTACACAAGGATTAAATAAATTCATTGTGTGTATGTGTGTGTGTATTACATTTCGTCAATGGATTTGGGAAAAGATGGACAAAATAGAGAAGGTTTATTTTAAAGAGAGTCTTGTTCAATAAGCCTAAACAGAAGGTTTATTTTAAAGAGAGTCTTGTTCAATAAGCCTAAACAGAAGGTTTATTTTAAAGAGAGTCTTGTTCAATAAGCCTAAACAGAAGGTTTATTTGAAAGAGAGCCTATTGTTCAATAAGCCAAAGCAGAAGGTTTATTTGAAAGAGAGTCTATTGTTCAATAAGCCAAAGCAGAAGGTTTATTTGAAAGAGAGCCTATTGTTCAATAAGCCAAAGCAGAAGGTTTATTTGAAAGAGAGCCTATTGTTCAATAAGCCAAAGCAGAAGGTTTATTTGAAAGAGAGCCTATTGTTCAATAAGCCAAAGCAGAAGGTTTATTTGAAAGAGAGCCTATTGTTCAATAAGCCAAAGCAGAAGGTTTATTTGAAAGAGAGTCTATTGTTCAATAAGCCAAAGCAGAAGGTTTATTTGAAAGAGAGCCTATTGTTCAATAAGCCAAAGCAGAAGGTTTATTTGAAAGAGAGCCTATTGTTCAATAAGCCAAAGCAGAAGGTTTATTTGAAAGAGAGTCTATCGTTCAATAAGCCAAAGCAGAAGGTTTAAAAGAGAGTCTATTGTTCAATAAGCCAAAGCAGAAGGTTTATTTGAAAGAGAGTCTATCGTTCAATAAGCCAAAGCAGAAGGTTTATTTGAAAGAGAGTCTATCGTTCAATAAGCCAAAGCAGAAGGTTTATTTGAAAGAGAGCCTATTGTTCAATAAGCCAAAGCAGAAGGTTTATTTGAAAGAGAGTCTATCGTTCAATAAGCTAAAGCAGAAGGTTTATTTGAAAGAGAGTCTATCGTTCAATAAAGCCAAAGCAGAAGGTTTATTTGAAAGAGAGTCTATTGTTCAATAAGCCAAAGCAGAAGGTTTATTTAAAAGAGAGTCTTGTTCAATAAGCCAAAGCAGAAGGTTTATTTAAAAGAGAGTCTATTGTTCAATAAGCCAAAGCAGAAGGTTTATTTAAAAGAGAGTCTATTGTTCAATAAGCCAAAGCAGAAGGTTTATTTATGTCATGTTGTCTTGTCTCTGTCCTTTCCCTTCACCCTGTCTCCCTCTGCTGGTCGTGTTAGGTTACCTTTTCTCCCCCGCTTTCCCCCAGCTGTCCCTTGTCTCCTCTAACTACCCATTCACCCCGTTCCCCACCTGTTCCCTTTTGTCCCTCTGATTAGGTCCCTATATCTCTCTCTGTTTCTGCTCCTGTCCTTGTCGGATTCTTGTTTGTTTGTGTTTCATGCCTGAGCCAGACTATCGTCATGTTTGCTGTAACCTTGTCCTGTCCTGTCGGAATCTGCCGGTCTATCTGAGCCTACCTATGTTTTGTTATTAAAGAAGCTCTGTTTAAGTTAGTTCGCTTTTGGGTCCTCATTCACTCACCATAACAGAAGAATCCGACCAAGAATGGACCCAGCGACTTCGGATCCTCTCCACTCAGCCGTCGAGATCCAGGGAGCGATGCTAGGCAGACACAAGCAGGAATTGTCTGCTGCTCGACATGCCGTTGAGACCCTGGCCACCCAAGTCTCCAACCTCACAGAACAGGTTCACCATCTCCGCCTCGATCCACCGGCCACTTCCAGGGCTTTCGAATCTCCGGAGCCCAGAATCAATAACCCGCCGTGTTACTCTGGGGAGCCCACTGAATGCCGCTCGTTCCTCACCCAGTGTGATATTGTGTTTTCTCTCCAGCCCAACACTTACTCCAGGAGCACTGCTCGTGTCGCCTACGTCATATCTCTCCTTATTGGACGGGCTCGTGAGTGGGGCACGGCAATCTGGGAGGCAAGGGCTGAGTGTACTAACCAGTATCAAGACTTTAAGGAGGAGATGATACGGGTTTTTGATCGATCTGTTTTTGGGGAGGAGGCTTCCAGGGCCCTGTCTTCCCTATGTCAAGGCAATCGATCCATAACAGACTACTCTATTGAGTTTCGCACTCTTGCTGTCTCCAGTGGCTGGAACGAGCCGGCCTTGCTCGCTCGTCTTCTGGAGGGTTTCCGCGCAGAGGTAAAGGATGAGATTCTCTCCCGGGAGGTTCCTTCCAGCGTGGATTCCTTGATTGAACTCGCTATTCGCATTGAGCGACGGGTTGATCTTCGTCACCGAGCTCGTGGAAAGGAGCTCGCGCTCTCCGTCGCCTCCCTCTCCGCATCACTACCATCTTCCTCTGCCGGCTCGGGTGCTGAGCCCATGCAGCTGGGAGGTATCCGCATCTCGACTGAGGAGAGGGAACGGAGAATCACCAACCGCCTCTGTCTCTATTGCGGTTCCGCTGGTCATTTTGTCACTTCATGTCCAGTAAAAGGCCAGAGCTCGTCAGTAAGCGGAGGGCTACTGGTGAGCGCTACTACTCCTGTCTCTCCTTCAAGATCCTGCACTACCTTGTCGGTCCATCTACGCTGGACCGGTTCGTCAGCTTCCTGCAGTGCCTTAATAGACTCTGGGGCGGAGGGCTGTTTTATGGACGAGACCTGGGCTCGGGAACATGACATTCCTCTCAGACAGTTAAAGGAGCCCACGGCCTTGTTCGCCCTGGATGGTAGTCCTCTCCCCAGGATTCAGCGTGAGACGCTACCTTTAACCCTCACTGTTTCTGGTAATCATAGTGAAACCATTTCTTTTTTAATTTTTCGTTCACCTTTTACACCTGTTGTTTTGGGCCATCCCTGGCTAGTTTGTCATAATCCTTCCATTAATTGGTCTAGTAATTCTATCCTCTCCTGGAACGTCTCTTGTCATGTGAAATGTTTAATGTCTGCTATCCCTCCTGTTTCCTCTGTCTCTTCTTCACAGGAGGAGCCTGGTGATTTGACAGGGGTGCCGGAGGAATATCACGATCTGCGCACGGTGTTCAGTCGGTCCAGGGCCACCTCTCTTCCTCCACACCGGTCGTATGATTGTAGTATTGATCTCCTTCCGGGAACCACCCCCCCCCGGGGTAGACTATACTCTCTGTCGGCTCCCGAACGTAAGGCTCTCGAAGATTATTTGTCTGTAGCTCTTGACGCCGGTACCATAGTCCCCTCCTCCTCTCCCGCCGGAGCGGGGTTTTTTTTTGTCAAGAAGAAGGACGGGTCTCTGCGCCCCTGCATAGATTATCGAGGGCTGAATGACATAACAGTGAAGAATCGTTATCCGCTTCCTCTTATGTCTTCAGCCTTCGAGATCCTGCAGGGAGCCAGGTTTTTCACTAAGTTGGACCTTCGTAACGCTTACCATCTCGTGCGCATCAGGGAGGGGGACGAGTGGAAGACGGCGTTTAACACTCCGTTAGGGCACTTTGAATACCGGGTTCTTCCTTTCGGCCTCGCTAACGCTCCAGCTGTCTTTCAGGCATTAGTCAATGATGTCCTGAGAGACATGCTGAACATCTTTGTTTTCGTTTACCTTGACGATATCCTGATTTTTTCACCGTCACTCCAGATTCATGTTCAGCACGTTCGACGTGTCCTCCAGCGCCTTTTAGAGAATTGTCTTTTTGTGAAGGCTGAGAAGTGCACTTTTCATGCCTCCTCCGTCACATTTCTCGGTTCTGTTATTTCCGCTGAAGGCATTAAGATGGATCCCGCTAAGGTCCAAGCTGTCATTGATTGGCCCGTCCCTAAGTCACGCGTCGAGCTGCAGCGCTTTCTCGGCTTCGCGAACTTCTATCGTCGTTTCATCCGTAATTTCGGTCAGGTGGCAGCTCCTCTCACAGCCCTTACTTCTGTCAAGACGTGCTTTAAGTGGTCCGTTTCCGCCCAGGGAGCTTTTGATCTCCTCAAGAATCGTTTTACATCCGCTCCTATCCTTGTTACACCTGACGTCTCTAGACAGTTCGTTGTCGAGGTTGACGCGTCAGAGGTGGGAGTGGGAGCCATCCTTTCTCAGCGCTCCCTCTCTGACGACAAGGTCCACCCATGCGCGTATTTTTCTCATCGCCTGTCGCCGTCGGAACGTAACTATGATGTGGGTAACCGCGAACTGCTCGCCATCCGGTTAGCCCTAGGCGAATGGCGACAGTGGTTGGAGGGGGCGACCGTTCCTTTTGTCGTTTGGACTGACCATAGGAACCTTGAGTACATCCGTTCTGCCAAACGACTTAATGCGCGTCAGGCGCGTTGGGCGCTGTTTTTCGCTCGTTTCGAGTTCGTGATTTCTTATCGTCCGGGCTCTAAGAACACCAAGCCTGATGCTTTGTCTCGTCTCTTCAGTTCTTCAGTAGCCTCCACTGACCCCGAGGGGATTCTCCCTGAGGGGCGTGTTGTCGGGTTGACTGTCTGGGGAATTGAGAGGCAGGTAAAGCAAGCACTCACTCAAACTCCGTCGCCGCGCGCTTGTCCTAGGAACCTTCTTTTCGTTCCCGTTCCTACTCGTCTGGCCGTTCTTCAGTGGGCTCACTCTGCCAAGTTAGCCGGCCACCCTGGCGTTCGGGGTACGCTTGCTTCCATTCGCCAGCGTTTCTGGTGGCCCACCCGGGAGCATGACACGCGTCGTTTCGTGGCTGCTTGTTCGGTCTGCGCGCAGACTAAGTCCGGTAACTCTCCTCCTGCCGGCCGTCTCAGGCCGCTTCCTATTCCCTCTCGACCGTGGTCTCACATCGCCTTAGATTTTGTCACCGGACTGCCTTCGTCAGCGGGGAAGACTGTTATTCTTACGGTTGTCGATAGGTTCTCTAAGGCGGCTCATTTCATTCCCCTTGCTAAGCTTCCTTCTGCTAAAGAGACGGCACAAATCATCATCGAGAATGTTTTCAGAATTCATGGCCTTCCGTCAGACGTCGTTTCGGACAGAGGTCCGCAATTCACGTCTCAATTTTGGAGGGAGTTTTGCCGTTTGATTGGGGCTTCCGTCAGTCTCTCTTCCGGCTTTCACCCCCAGTCTAACGGTCAAGCAGAACGGGCCAATCAGACTATTGGTCGCATCTTACGCAGTCTTTCTTTTCGCAACCCTGCGTCTTGGTCAGAACAGCTCCCCTGGGCAGAATACGCCCACAACTCGCTTCCTTCGTCTGCGACCGGGCTATCTCCTTTTCAGAGTAGCCTCGGGTACCAGCCTCCGTTGTTCTCATCTCAGTTCGCCGAGTCCAGCGTCCCCTCCGCTCAGGCTTTTGTCCAACGTTGCGAGCGCACCTGGAAGAGGGTCAGGTCTGCACTTTGCCGTTATAGGGCGCAGACTGTGAGAGCTGCTAATAAGCGTAGAACTAAGAGCCCTAGGTATTGTCGCGGTCAGAGAGTTTGGCTCTCCACTCAGAACCTTCCCCTTAAGACGGCTTCTCGCAAGTTGACCCCGCGGTTCATTGGTCCATTCCGTATCTCTCAGGTCATTAATCCTGTCGCAGTGCGACTTCTTCTTCCGCGATATCTTCGTCGCGTCCACCCTGTCTTCCATGTCTCCTGTGTTAAGCCCGTTCTTCGCGCCCCCGCTCGTCTTCCCCCCCCCCCCCCCATCCTTGTCGAGGGCGCACCTATCTACAGGGTCCGTAAGATCTTGGACATGCGTCCTCGGGGCCGTGGTCATCAGTACCTAGTTGACTGGGAGGGGTACGGTCCTGAGGAGAGGAGTTGGGTTCCCTCTCGGGACGTGCTGGACCGTGCGCTGATTGATGATTTCCTCCGTGGCCGCCAGGTTTCCTCCTCGAGTGCGCCAGGAGGCGCTCGGTGAGTGGGGGGGTACTGTCATGTTGTCTTGTCTCTGTCCTTTCCCTTCACCCTGTCTCCCTCTGCTGGTCGTGTTAGGTTACCTTTTCTCCCCCGCTTTCCCCCAGCTGTCCCTTGTCTCCTCTAACTACCCATTCACCCCGTTCCCCACCTGTTCCCTTTTGTCCCTCTGATTAGGTCCCTATATCTCTCTCTGTTTCTGCTCCTGTCCTTGTCGGATTCTTGTTTGTTTGTGTTTCATGCCTGAGCCAGACTATCGTCATGTTTGCTGTAACCTTGTCCTGTCCTGTCGGAATCTGCCGGTCTATCTGAGCCTACCTATGTTTTGTTATTAAAGAAGCTCTGTTTAAGTTAGTTCGCTTTTGGGTCCTCATTCACTCACCATAACAATTTAAAAGAGAGTCTATTGTTCAATAAGCCAAAGCAGAAGGTTTATTTAAAAGAGAGTCTATTGTTCAATAAGCCAAAGCAGAAGGTTTATTTGAAAGAGAGTCTATCGTTCAATAAGCCAAAGCAGAAGGTTTATTTGAAAGAGAGTCTATTGTTCAATAAGCCAAAGCAGAAGTGGTATAACCTTTTCTAAGAGGCCAATTCAATCTGCATCCCAAATGGCCCCCTATTCCCAATATAGTGCACAACTTTTGACCAGAGCCCTACGCAATATATAGGGAATAGGGGGCCATTTGGGAGACAACCGAAGTGACCTTTATAGCCTCCTTGCTCTGCAGATATGAGAAGTCCAGAGGAGAAACTTAAACCCAGGCACTCTGCTCCTCTTTAGTCATGATGCTCAATATTTGTTTCCCACGAGGAATACAGATATAATCAATATAAAATGTCAATTGTGTACTGCACCAAACCCCTGCTCACAGTCTAAAACCCACCGCTCACAGCTCACAGCCAGATTCTATTCCAGAATGCTGTATCCTCCTACTGTATTCTGTATTCTATTCCAGAATGCTGTATCCTCCTACTCTATTCTGTATTCTATTCCAGAATGCTGTATCCTCCTACTGTATTCTGTATTTTATTCTAGAATGCTGTATCCTCCTACTGTATTCTGTATTCTATTCCAGAATTCTGTATCCTCCTACTGTATTCTATTCCAGAATGCTGTATCCTCCTACTGTATTCTGTATTATATTCCAGAATGCTGTATCCTCCTACTGTATTCTGTTTTCTATTCCAGAATGCTGTATCCTCCTACTGTATTCTTTATTCTATTCCAGAATGCTGTATCCTCCTACTGTATTCTATTCCAGAATGCTGTATCCGCCTACTGTATTCTGTATTCTATTCCAGAATGCTGTATCCTCCTACTGTATTCTATTCCAGAATGCTGTATCCTCCTACTGTATTCTGTATTCTATTCCAGAATGCTGTATCCTCCTACTGTATTCTGTATTCTATTCCAGAATGCTGTATCCTCCTACTGTATCCTGTATTCTATTCCAGAATGCTGTATCCTCCTGCTGTATTCTGTATTCTATTCCAGAATGCGGTATCCTCCTACTGTATTCTGTATTCTATTCCAGAATGCTGTATCCTCCTGCTGTATTCTGTATTCTATTCCAGAATGCTGTATCCTCCTACTGTATTCTGTATTCTATTCCAGAATGCTGTATCCTCCTACTGTATTCTATTCCAGAATGCTGTATCCTCCTACTGTATTCTGTATTCTATTCCAGAATGCTGTATCCTCCTGCTGTATTCTGTATTCTATTCCAGAATGCTGTATCCTCCTACTGTATTCTGTATTCTATTCCAGAATGCTGTATCCTCCTACTGTATTCTGTATTCTATTCCAGAATGCTGTATCCTCCTACTGTATTCTGTATTCTATTCCAGAATGCTGTATCCTCCTACTGTATTCTATTCCTCAGTGTTAGAGCTACAAGTAGAGTTCCTCATTGTATGCAGCACCTTCTGTTGTGCACTTTGTCACCACAGTGGGACCGCTGCTGTCACCTCTATGCTCTTTGCTCTAATGAGCACAGTAAGGTAGGAGGAGATGGGGTCTGAATATAATGCAGAAGTGAGGAGCACTGGAGGTCCTGTAGAGGTCAGATGTTGCTGACGTACAGAGACACTGACGTAAGGAGAGCTGCCCTGCCGCTGCTTATTCCATTGGAGGATGGCGGGAAGGTGGGGGAGGGTGGTGGAGTTGGGGGGGGGGGGGGGGGGGGGGGTGGTAGAAGCAGGGGGTAAGTTGGCAAAGGTTATGAGAATTAGATAAACAAGGACAGTCAGTCATAGTTGATTGGCGGTGTAACGTTAAGGACAGTACAGCTTAAAGCACAACTAGAAACATGACTAGGTTATTAATCCTACAGATCCCTGTGACCTCAACGCCAGCTCTGTGTACAGCATGTATACCTTTTACATACTAAGGAAAGGGTGATACCTAGTCAGTTGTACAACTGAATGCCTTCGACTGAAATGTATCTCCAGTATTTAACCCAACCCCTCTGAATCAGAGAGGTGCGGGGGGAGGGCTGCCTTAATCGACATCTTTGGCGCCCGGGGAACAGTTGGTTAACTGTCTTGCTCTTGTGGCAGAACGCACGATAGCTTGGGGATTCGATCCAGCAACCTTTCGGTTACTGGCCCAACGCTCTAACCACTAGGCTACCTGCCGCCCCCAAGTCTCCAGCGAGGCTACCTGCCGCCCCCAAGTATTCAGCGAGGCTACCTGCCGCCCCCAAGTATCCAGCGAGGCTACCTGCCGCCCCCAAGTCTCCAGCGAGGCTACCTGCCGCCCCCAAGTATCCAGCGAGGCTACCTGCCGCCCCCAAGTATCCAGCGAGAGTGCTTAGGGCAATACTGCAATGACAAGGAAAACAAGTCACCGCTGAGCAATAAGGCTGAGTTGAACTGTTGGAATGACCCATTAATTACGTACTGTGGAGAGGTGCAGTAGAAGCTACAGTGACAATGACAACATTTTCGATGGAGGAAAAAAAAAAGAAGAAGGAACGTGTGTCCAAAATCTCTATGCGTTTGGATTGTCTTTGATGTTGGCTTATGCCTCTTAATGTTGTTACGTTCAGCCCTTGAAATACCCTCTGTTAAGTAGCACTGCACAGTGTGAGTTAGTGTGTGTGTGTGTGTGTGTGTGTGTGTGTGTGTGTGTGTGTGTGTGTGTGTGTGTGTGTGTGTGTGTGTGTGTGTGTATGCGGCATGCTTGCATGGGTGAGTGTGTCCGTGTGTCCGTGTGTCCGTGTGTGTGTGTGTGTGTGTGTGTGTGTGTGTGTGTGTGTGTGTGTGTGTGTGTATGCATCATAGGCTCTAACGTGACAGTGGGAGATTCACACGCAGTACAACAGAGTAATATGTTTCATATCCTGCTCACGTGTGTGTGTGTGTGCGTGTGCGTGTGTGTGTGTGTGTCTACATACACGCCTCCCACAAAACATCGCTGTTGGATTTTCACACACGGTACAACAAAATAATGTGTGTTTTTTGCATGTCCTGCGCAGCACATTTTAATAGAATCTCCAACACAATGTGATCGGCAAATCACACGGGTGCAAAATAAAATTAGTCATTCACAACAGGGGCCTAGTCCCAAACTGTACCCCCTATTACCTATTCAGTGAACTACTTTGGACCGGGGTCTATAGAGATCTCGTCAGAAGAGGATAGGCGGTTATTTGGGACGCAAATTACACATTCACAACGGCTCACACACACACACACACACACAAACACACACACACACACACACACACACACACAGGGAGGAAAACAGCAACGGATCCCGTGTCTCTGCGCTATCTATGAGCTATTATAAACTGGGTGGTTCGAACCCTGAATGCTAATTGACTGACAGCCGTGGTATATCAGACCGTATACCACGGGTATGACAAAACATTTATTTTTACTGCTCTAATTACGTTGGTAACCAGTTTATAATAGCAATGAGGCACCTCGGTGGTTTGTGGTATATGGCCAATATACCACGGCTAAGGGCTGTTCTTTAGGCACGACGCATGATGGAGTGCCTGGACACCCCATTATTGCTTAATTATGACTGCAGAGATCATATGACAGGACACGTGCCAGATACAGCACTGCAGCTATGCAGAATAACAGCAGATCAAGTCGAGAAGGTGACTGTTGAAGACTGTTAGCTACGTGCATCTCTGCTACTTGCATTAACACAGCTAGCAGTATTGTAATTGACACAGCTAGCAGTATTGTCATTGACACAGCTAGCAGTATTATCATTAACACAGCTAGCAGTATTGTCATTAACACAGCTAGCAGTATTGTCATTGATACAGCTAGCAGTATTGTCATTGACACAGCTAGCAGTATTGTCATTAACACAGCTAGCAGTATTGTCATTAACACAGCTAGCAGTATTGTCATTGACACAGCTAGCAGTATTATCATTGACACAGCTAGCAGTATTAACACAGCAAGCAGTATTAACACAGCTAGCAGTATTGTCATTGACACAGCTAGCAGTATTGTCATTAACACAGCTAGCAGTATTGTCATTAACACAGCTAGCAGTATTGTCATTGATACAGCTAGCAGTATTGTCATTGACACAGCTAGCAGTATTGTCATTAACACAGCTAGCAGTATTGTCATTAACACAGCTAGCAGTATTGTCATTAACACAGCTAGCAGTATTAACACAGCTGGCAGTATTGTCATTAACACAGCTAGCAGTATTAACACAGCTGGCAGTATTGTCATTAACACATCTAGCAGTATTGTCAATAACACAGCTAGCAGTATTGTCATTAATACAGCTAGCAGTATTGTCATTAACACAGCTAGCAGTATTGTCACTAACACAGCTAGCAGTATTGTCAATAACACAGCTAGCAGTATTGTCATTAACACAGCTAGCAGTATTAACATTAACACAGCTAGCAGTATTAACACAGCTAGCAGTATTGTCATTGACACAGCTAGCAGTATTGTCATTAACACAGCTAGCAGTATTAGCACAGCTAGCAGTATTGTCATTGACACAGCTAGCAGTATTGTCATTAACACAGCTAGCAGTATTAACTCAGCTAGCAGTATTGTCATTGATACAGCTAGCAGTATTGTCATTGATACAGCTAGCAGTATTGTCATTAACACAGCTAGCAGTATTGTCAATAACACAGCTAGCAGTATTGTCATTGACACAGCTAGCAGTATTGTCATTGACACAGCTAGCATTATTGTCATTGACACAGCTAGCAGTATTATCATTAACACAGCTAGCAGTATTGTCATTAACACAGCTAGCAGTATTAACACAGCTGACAGTATTGTCATTAACACAGCTAGCAGTATTGTCAATAACACAGCTAGCAGTATTGTCATTGATACAGCTAGCATTATTGTCATTGATACAGCTAGCAGTATTGTCATTGACACAGCTAGCAGTATTGTCATTGACACAGCTAGCATTATTGTCATTGACCCAGCTAGCAGTATTATCATTAACACAGCTAGCAGTATTGTCATTAACACAGCTAGCAGTATTAACACAGCTGACAGTATTGTCATTAACACAGCTAGCAGTATTGTCAATAACACAGCTAGCAGTATTGTCATTGATACAGCTAGCAGTATTGTCATTGACACAGCTAGCAGTATTGTCATTAACACAGCTAGCAGTATTGTCATTAACACATCTAGCAGTATTAACCCAGCTAGCCGTATTAACCCAGCTAGCAGTATTGTCATTAACACAGCTAGCAGTATTAACATTAACACAGCTAGCAGTATTAACACAGCTAGCAGTATTGTCATTGACACAGCTAGCAGTATTGTCATTGACACAGCTAGCAGTATTGTCATTGACACAGCTAGCAGTATTGTCATTAACACAGCTAACAGTATTGTCATTAACACAGCTAGCAGTATTGTCAATAACACAGCTAGCAGTATTGTCATTAACACAGCTAGCAGTATTGTCATTAACACAGCTAGCAGTATTAGCACAGCTAGCAGTATTGTCATTGACACAGCTAGCAGTATTGTCATTAACACAGCTAGCAGTATTAACTCAGCTAGCAGTATTGTCATTGATACAGCTAGCAGTATTGTCATTGACACAGCTAGCAGTATTGTCATTGACACAGCTAGCAGTATTGTCATTGACACAGCTAGCAGTATTGTCATTAACACAGCTAGCAGTATTAACTCAGCTAGCAGTATTGTCATTGATACAGCTAGCATTATTGTCATTGATACAGCTAGCAGTATTGTCATTGACACAGCTAGCATTATTATCATTAACACAGCTAGCAGTATTGTCATTAACACAGCTAGCAGTATTAACACAGCTGACAGTATTGTCATTAACACAGCTAGCAGTATTGTCAATAACACAGCTAGCAGTATTGTCATTAACACAGCTAGCAGTATTAACCCAGCTAGCCGTATTAACCCAGCTAGCAGTATTGTCATTAACACAGCTAGCAGTATTAACATTAACACAGCTAGCAGTATTAACACAGCTAGCAGTATTGGCATTGACACAGCTAGCAGTATTGTCATTAACACAGCTAGCAGTATTGTCATTAACACAGCTAGCAGTATTAACACAGCTGACAGTATTGTCATTGACACAGCTAGCAGTATTGTCATTAACACAGCTAGCAGTATTGTCATTAACACAGCTAGCAGTATCGTCATTGACACAGCTAGCAGTATTGTCATTGTAGTCCAATGCAAAGCATGCAGGTTGTGGATTACTGTAGATGTTTCCTTTTCAGATAACGATGTTCACGGGTATCAATACAGCCGCAGGCCTTCTTGCTCCTTAGGCTTTTTGTATTATCAGCTTTTATACAGCAGGTCAAACTATTAAGCAGTTAAGCGATTGATTTTGAGGACTCATTTTGTATTTGTAAAATAAAATGTATAACCACAATTGAATTCTTATTACCAAGGAAAAGGTGTTGTGTTCCTAACTGTGAGTGTGGTATTGTTTTACACCAGTGATAGCCAGGAATATATTATTTGACCAGTGTGTGTGTGTGTGTGTGTGTGTGTTTGTTTAATATAGTTGACATGGACCTCGATCAGATCACTGGTGTTGATTTAAATAGCTGCATATCTAAAATGAGAGACTCTTGTGTAGAGAGAGGTAGGATCAAGACACCTGCTGATGAGATCTGTGCTGACAGGCAGCACACTGGACACCATCAGGTAACGAACGACATGACACAATCTCACCACCCTAAAGTGTGTGTGTGTGTGTATGTGCCTGCGTGCACACGTGAGAAAACCGAGACTGCCGAAACAGTATTGCAGGCCACTCTCCCTCACAGTTTAATCCCCATTCCTTAAGAACATACTGTATAGGCTAGACTACGATATGTTCTCCACAGCATAGTCAATGTATTTGTCTAAGAAACAATCGCCTAAGTATGTTTACCCGTGGTGGTGCGACGGCACAAATGCTAGTAACGATAAACTATTCCTATCGGGTTAATGCAGCTACCGGAGATGTAGCTTGCCCGTGTGACTATCACGTAGCTTGTCCGTGTGACTATCGATTTAATGCAGCTACCGGAGACGTAGCTTGCCGTGTGACTCTTTTATGAGGGACTGAGAGTTAAAACTGGCAGAATGATGTTTGGAACCCGAGCCAAGATCGTGGATTACAGAGGGAGCTACAGTTCTAACAAGGATGTATTCCCACTGGGGATGAACGCTTTTAGACACCGATGGATTCTGATCAATGCAACTCTAATTTCACAGAGAGAAAGAGACGAAGCGTTCCAAATTACACCCTATTCCCTAGCCTGGGTAGACGACTGGAGCCCCCATAAGGTCCTGGTCAAAAGTTGTGCACTATAAAGGGGGAAAGGGTGCTATTTGGGTTGCAGAGACACAAACAGAGAGTTGCAGAGACACAAACAGAGAGTTGCAGAGACACAAACAGAGAGTTGCATTCCCAACTGACACCCTGTTTCTTACATAATGAATTTACAATATTTTGACCAGAGCACTGTGGGCTATGTAGTGCACTACTTTTTATAAGGTTCTGGTCCAAAGTAGTGCACTATAAAAGGGTGCCAGTTGGGATGGAGAGAGACTGTCAGCTGGGATGGAAGGGTGACGGAGGATTAATTAACCGTATTAATGGGCTCTACAGGCTCTGAAGGGTGTGTGTGTGTGTGTGTGTGTGTGTGTGTGTGTGTGTGTGTGTGTGTGTGTGTGTGTGTGTGTGTGTGTGTGTGTATTGATTCACACTCTGGGGGCTCTGGATTTCGAAGACCAGGGCACCGTTGCCACGTCAACCTACCAAAACGGTTAACAAAGGTCACCGTGAGCATGAGAGCCAAGTCTCCACTGTGAAGTAGTAGTCTCACAGTAGTCTCCACTGTGAAGTAGTAGTCTCACAGTAGTCTCCACTGTGAAGTAGTAGTCTCACAGTAGTCTCCACTGTGAAGTAGTAGTCTCACAGTAGTCTCCACTGTGAAGTAGTAGTCTCACAGTAGTCTCCACTGTGAAGTAGTAGTCTCACAGTAGTCTCCACTGTGAAGTAGTAGTCTCACAGTAGTCTCCACTGTGAAGTAGTAGTCTCACAGTAGTCTCCACTGTGGAGAGGAGAGGACCACCCTATTACTGACTCTAATCATAAGACCAATTAGGGTAGAGGGGCTGCTGGCGGTGAGAGGATCACGTGATCCCATTGGACTGTGGAGGTGAGGGGGGGGGGGGGGGGGGGACAGGGGTAAGACAGTGGGGGAGATGAGGGGGTGAATCAGCCAGGGGGCAATTTACTGCACTGTGCAAAAAGGTCCCGGAACAATACTATAAATCTATCAGCTCTTCTCCATTCTACTGGTTAATCAATTATTTTGATACCTACTGGATTTATTTCCGGTATCAAATGTTTCAAAGTACAACTAGCTATCAACCACAACGATAATAATTTCACAGTAATGGTTGGGTCCATTCAACATTCCTAGAAAAGTGCAATTTGGGGAAGTGTGTTTGCGTAGGAGTGTGTGTCTGACAGTGAGCGAGTAAAGCCTGTAGCATGATTCCCAGTCTGAAACATGATTCCCAGTCTGAAACATGATTCCCAGTCTGAAACATGATTCCCAGTCTGTAGCATGATTCCCAGTCTGAAACATGATTCCCAGTCTGAAACATGATTCCCAGTCTGAAACATGATTCCCAGTCTGTAGCATGATTCCCAGTCTGAAACATGATTCCCAGTCTGAAACCAGTCTGAAACATGATTCCCAGTCTGAAACATGATTCCCAGTCTGAAGCATGATTCCCAGTCTGAAACATGATTCCCAGTCTGAAACATGATTCCCAGTCTGAAACACGATTCCCAGTCTGAAACATGATTCCCAGTCTGAAACATGATTCCCAGTCTGAAACATGATTCCCAGTCTGAAACATGATTCCCAGTCTGTAGCATGATTCCCAGTCTGAAACATGATTCCCAGTCTGAAACATGATTCCCAGTCTGAAACATGATTCCCAGTCTGAAGCATGATTCCCAGTCTGAAACATGATTCCCAGTCTGAAACATGATTCCCAGTCTGAAACATGATTCCCAGTCTGAAACATGATTCCCAGTCTGAAACATGATTCCCAGTCTGAAACATGATTCCCAGTCTGAAACATGATTCCCAGTCTGTAGCATGATTCCCAGTCTGAAACATGATTCCCAGTCTGAAACATGATTCCCAGTCTGAAACACGATTCCCAGTCTGAAACACGATTCCCAGTCTGAAACACGATTCCCAGTCTGAAACACGATTCCCAGTCTGAAACACGATTCCCAGTCTGAAACACGATTCCCAGTCTGAAACATGATTCCCAGTCTGAAACACGATTCCCAGTCTGAAACACGATTCCCAGTCTGAAACACGATTCCCAGTCTGAAACACGATTCCCAGTCTGAAACATGATTCCCAGTCTGAAACATGATTCCCAGTCTGAAACATGATTCCCAGTCTGAAACACGATTCCCAGTCTGAAACACGATTCCCAGTCTGAAACACGATTCCCAGTCTGAAACATGATTCCCAGTCTGAAACATGATTCCCAGTCTGAAACATTATTATTTTTGGTATTTGGAAGGGTTTCTTTCACACAGTCATTTTTTTCTTGAGGCAAGTTGAAGTTTGGTGGCCGAAGTCTTACGCCCCCCTTTGTCTGTGATTGGTCAACAGTACTACTCCTAGTAGGAGTGGGAACTGTGGACCGGATTATTCAAATAACGTTTGTTGTCAATCAAGAGAGACGACTTAGTTTTCATGCAAAAATCCAAACATCATCCAAACATCTTTAGTTTGTTGTAAAATTGTGCAACTAAAATCTCCTCCGCAAAAAGTTAAATATAATACAGATTTCTTGGATTAATTCGGACTATTTTGAAGAAGTGGATGCTGGCTATGTTGTTGCTACGGCATCTCAAGAGGGACAAACAGTAACATTGCCTGTTTTTTTTCTTCTTCTCGTTTTTTTGAGGGAAGGTCTTTAGGGAGTATTCAAGTACAGACGTTCTCTTCACCCCTGGGGGTACCTAGTCTATCCACAGGGGGTACTTGAGAAGACTCAGGAGACCATAGGCCTACTGGTAAAATGAACATGAGGGGGTACTTCAGGGGTACTCCAGGCAGAGCAAAATTCAGTTGGTGGTACGGTACCCAAAAAAGGTTGGAAGTGACTGACCTCGCCGAGTTCTGCTAGGAGCAAACCGAGCCTATTTATTCTGGCACCTTTTAAAAAAATTACATTGATATTTTTGTTGTTGTCATTTAGCAGAAGCCAATCTTATCCAGAGTCACTAACAGTAGTGAGTCATTTAGCAGACTCTCTTATCCAGAGTCACTAACAGTAGTGAGTCATTTAGCAGACTCTCTTATCCAGAGTCACTAACAGTAGTGAGTCATTTAGCAGACTCTCTTATCCAGAGTCACTAACAGTAGTGAGTCATTTAGCAGACTCTCTTATCCAGAGTCACTAACAGTAGTGAGTCATTTAGCAGACTCTCTTATCCAGAGTCACTAACAGTATTGAGTCATTTAGCAGACTCTCTTATCCAGAGTCACTAACAGTAGTGAGTCATTTAGCAGACTCTCTTATCCAGAGTCACTAACAGTAGTGAGTCATTTAGCAGACTCTCTTATCCAGAGTCACTAACAGTAGTGAGTCATTTAGCAGACTCTCTTATCCAGAGCCACTTACAGTAGTGAGTCATTTAGCAGACTCTCTTATCCAGAGTCACTAACAGTAGTGAGTCATTTAGCAGACTCTCTTATCCAGAGTCACTAACAGTAGTGAGTCATTTAGCAGACTCTCTTATCCAGAGTCACTAACAGTAGTGAGTCATTTAGCAGACTCTCTTATCCAGAGTCACTAACAGTAGTGAGTCATTTAGCAGACTCTCTTATCCAGAGCCACTTACAGTAGTGAGTCATTTAGCAGACTCTCTTATCCAGAGTCACTAACAGTAGTGAGTCATTTAGCAGACTCTCTTATCCAGAGCCACTTACAGTAGTGAGTCATTTAGCAGACTCTCTTATCCAGAGTCACTAACAGTAGTGAGTCATTTAGCAGACTCTCTTATCCAGAGTCACTTACAATAGTGAGTCATTTAGCAGACTCTCTTATCCAGAGTCACTTACAGTAGTGAGTCATTTGGCAGACTCTCTTATCCAGAGTCACTTACAGTAGTGAGTGCAGACATTTTCATACTTTTTTTCGTACTGGTTCCCCTGTGGGAAACGAACCCACAACTACCAATTGAGCTACCTAGACAGTAAGACTGAGTGAGTGAGTGAAGGCGGAGCACAGGATTGGCTGGTTGATTAACCACTCAGGTAGATAGACATAATTTGACAGGCAAATTAGGTTTCCTCTCCTTTTTTCTCCACCCCCATTCTGGCAAGAGCAGCACTTTCTTTATGGCATTGTGGATGGTCCCAATTGGCACCCTATTCCCTATGTAGTGCACTACTTTTGACCAGAGCCCTACAGAGCCCTATTCCCTATGTAGGGCACTACTTTTGACCAGAGCCCTACAGAACCCTATTCCCTATGTAGGGCACTACTTTTGACCAGAGCCCTACAGAGCCCTATTCCCTATGTAGGGCACTACTTTTGACCAGAGCCCTACAGAACCCTATTCCCTATGTTGTGCACTACTTTTGACCAGAGCCCTTCACACTGGGCACATACGTAAATTCAACTACATCTATTCCGCGTTGGTTCAACTTCAATTTCATTGAAATGACATGGATACAAACGTTGATTCAACCAGTTTGTGCACAGGTGGATAGGCTTTCTATGCTCTTCCTTTCAGTAGAGAAGATTATTCTGGACGTGCAACCATATTGAAGATATTCTTGCCTTACATAACACCAGTAAAAGTGTATGGAAACTGCAGTGCAGGCTTTCTGTTTCCTCTTGCATCAAATGTGCAGGCATGGATAATCATTTCCTTGGTTTGCTGTTGTGTGTTTTAAGTAGTAAAACTCTGCCCTCTGCAGGATGTTTGAGGACATTATATTCTCCATACTGACCCTGATGGTCTTCTGCTGCCACTACACACACACACACACACACACACACACACACACACACACACACACACACACGGTATTGTACAACTAACCTTGTGGGAACACACAATTCAGTCCCATTGAAAATTATATTTACCCTAACTCGTACCCTAAACCGTAAACCTAACACTGGCTCCTAACCCTAAAACAAACTCTAACACTAATCCCAACCTTAGCCCTTAAACCCCCTAGAAACAGCATTTGACCTTGTGGGGACCAACAAAATGTCCCCAGTTGGTCGAATGTTTTGTTATTTTACTATTCTTGTTCTGACCAGTATAGTGAAACATGTCCACACACACACACACACACACACACACACACACACACACACACACACACACACACACACCCTTATGTAGACTATCACACACAATTACGTACACAAACACACAAAGACATTCATTAACACAGTTATCTACACCACCGCGGACATATAAATATCCTCTTAAAGGAGAATTCCGCTACAATGAAGCCAGTACTGCTAGTCTATTGGCACTTCTGTACATCGGATCAACATTTCTGTGTTTCATTGCATTTTGTCATTCGCAGGGCACGGTTCCTCATTCCTTAGTGACTACAGCGTATTGATTCTCATTCTATCATGCATTCTATATTCTACAGCGTATTGATTCTCATTCTATCATGCATTCTATATTCTACAGCGTATTGATTCTCATTCTATCATGCATTCTATATTCTACAGCGTATTGATTCTCATTCTATCATGCATTCTATATTCTACAGCGTATTGATTCTCATTCTATCATGCATTCTATATTCTACAGCGTATTGATTCTCATTCTATCATGCATTCTATATTCTACAGCGTATTGATTCTCATTCTATCATGCATTCTATATTCTACAGCGTATTGATTCTCATTCTATCATACATTCTGTATTCTACAGCTCATTGATTCTCATTCTATCATGCATTCTGTATTCTACAGCGTATTGATTCTCATTCTATCATGCATTCTATATTCTACAGCTCATTGATTCTCATTCTATCATGCATTCTGTATTCTACAGCGTATTGATTCTCATTCTATCATGCATTCTATATTCTACAGCGTATTGATTCTCATTCTATCATGCATTCTATATTCTACAGCGTATTGATTCTCATTCTATCATACATTCTGTATTCTACAGCTCATTGATTCTCATTCTATCATGCATTCTGTATTCTACAGCGTATTGACTCTCATTCTATCATGCATTCTATATTCTACAGCGTATTGATTCTCATTCTATCATGCATTCTATATTCTACAGCGTATTGATTCTCATTCTATCATGCATTCTGTATTCTACAGCGTATTGATTCTCATTCTATCATACATTCTGTATTCTACAGCTCATTGATTCTCATTCTATCATGCATTCTATATTCTACAGCGTATTGATTCTCATTCTATCATGCATTCTATATTCTACAGCAGATGATCTAAAAACATAACATTATGATAAATGAGGCTACAGATCAATGTGTTTTTGTTTCTATTTCATGTAATCATTAATCATTTAGAGGACTTTAATTGATTAATTAAGCAATAACGGACATGTTTCAATGATTAATGTTGAATGATAAATCTCCAGCTAAGGGTGACAAATGAAACCAATAGAAGACGAGGAAGAACACATGTAATATACCCGATATTATTCCCTTCAGTTACAAATGGAAAGACTTAATGAAGTATTCAAGTTAAATTAAGTCATTACATAATGTAACGGTAATTCTTAGACTAAGATAATGTATAATAGAATACAACATTATTGTCCATCGAAATGGAAACTCAATATTTTTTACTGCCCCCCCCCCCCCCCCCCCCCCCCCCCCGATATTTAATTTTAATTGAATTTAATCACTGTGTGATAATCCCCATTGTTATGGCCTTCAGCAGATTCTGGCTGCTGCTAGAGCTGATAGTCTTTCTCCATGTATCCGGGAGAGCCCAATCCAAACCCCTTAGTGGGCTTACACTGTCCAAGCCTAATGAGATGTGTCCCAAATGGCACCTTATTCTCTGTATAGTGCACTACTTGACCAGGGCCCGTATGGCAGTGCGTTGTGGGAATAGGATACAATTTGGAATACAGCCATGGTGGATGATGTATTGCAGCCAGTTGCAATGCACTCCACAGTCCTTCCCCCTTGGCCATAGCTGTCCTTCGGTGTTTGCAGAAGAGGTATAAGCAGTGTAGCTTCCCACATATTTTCAACACCTAACAGATCTGTGGAAAAATATCAAAGGGGTATGACCACAGGGAAGTGCAAGGAAGTGGGTCCAGGAAGTGGGTCAAGGAAGTGGGTCTAGGAAGTGGGTCAAGGAAGTGGGTCAAGGAAGTGGGTCAAGGAAGTGGGTCCAGGAAGTGGGTCCAGGAAGTGGGTCAAGGAACTTGAGACTGGCTACTTCTTCTGCCCCCCCCCCCCCCCTAAAAAAAAACATTCAGCGTCCGACTGAAAGTCACCATCACTCCTCAGTCATATTCTGTGAGGCGCTGAATTGTCTGGCTCTCCTTACATCCAAGGAAAGACAGAGCTGACTTGTCAGCCCATAGGGTAGTGCACTATATAGGGAATAAGGTTGAATTTGGCACAGAGGCTTGGCCTTCATCACGTCTCCTTCTACAGCCACCGTCTTTGTTACGATTTTTAGGCTCCTGGTATGAAGCACCGCCAGGGTTGAAGCCATCGTCCTTCACCAGGCCCCAACTCAACCATCACAAACAACAATAACCCAGTACATTAAACATATCATCCTCTCTTATAAAACACAGCATCGTTCAAACTCTAACTGAAATGTATACTCTCGAATTGTGAAAATACTATTAGATTGGTCCTGTATCCGGGGCGGCAGGGTAGCCGCAGGTTAGAGCGTTGGACTAGTAACTGGAAGGTTGCAAGTTCAAACCCCCGAGCTGACAAGGTACAAATCTGTTCTGCCCCTGAACAGGCAGTTAACACACTGTTCCTAGGCCGTCATTGAAAATAAGAATTTGTTCTTAACTGACTTGCCTAGTTAAATAAAGATAAAATTAAATAAAAAATCTTAACATTCCTTTATTAACAACAACAACAGAGTCGAAAGAATATCGTTAGGGACAGTACGTTCGTTATTTTATTTATTTATTTATTTTTATTTTACCTTTATTTAACCAGGTAGGCAAGTTGAGAACAAGTTCTCATTTACAATTGCGACCTGGCCAACGAGGGAAACCTGGAGAAAATGCAATGAAAATGGATGGCCCTCCCTTAAGTTAAACATTTATATATAACAAGTGACCCTAACCCCTATACCCAAAATAATAATTAAAACATAAAGTGAATAGCAGAGAATATGCCTACCGTCTACCCTTACTACAGTAGAACAGACCAGTGCCTTAGATATACAGTTTTAGAAACTGTCCCTAGTTTTGTTAGCATTACATGACAAAGTAGTCAGAAGGCTGTGGATTCGCAGACCGCCGTGGACCAGGGGAGGGGTGAAAAGATATTCTTTATAATAAAAGCACTGCATGTGAATCTATCATCTTATTTGATGATCTCTCCCTCGGTCATAAATAATGAAGGAAAAGTCAATAGGAGTCATTCGGATTTATAGGGGAGAGAGCAAAGAAAAGTATATTCAATTCAATGCATCATGTTTAATAATTATGAGTTTACAGTACGATCATGAATATTCAATTCAATGCATCATGTTAATAATTATGAGTGAACAGTACGATCATGAATATTCAATTCAATGCATCACGTTATTAATTATGAGTGAACAGTACGATCATCAATAATCAATTCAATAGATCACGTTATTAATTATGAGTGAACAGTACGATCATCAATATTCAATTCAATAGATCACGTTATTAATTATGAGTGAACAGTACGATCATCAATATTCAATTCAATAGATCACGTTATTAATTATGAGTTTACAGTACGATCATCAATAATCAACTCAATGCATCACGTTATTAATTATGAGTGTACAGTACGATCATCAATAATCAACTCAATAGATCACATGATTAATTATGAGTGTACAGTACGATCATGAGTGTTCATCATCCAGGCCCCCCCCCTATAGGTTTCTTTGTTATGACATGAATTAGGTCATTCAAAGTGAATACCTACGGTACATAACACATACCAACCAAAGATATTTTAAATACGAGAGACATAGAAGATATTAATTACATTTATTTCACTATAGTCAAAGTGCATGCAGTGATGTGGGTCTCATCTGTATGGATATTCATACACACACACACACCCTTCTCCAAAGACCCTGCTCCTGAGTCACTGCTCCTAACATCTGCTGTTTTCCACAGAGGCAGTGGGGTCTCACACACACTACACCCCAGGCAGGCACACACGTGACACACACACACACACACACACACACGCACACACACACACACACACACACACACACACACACACACACACACACACACAAACCAAATGCCATGCAAGGCAAGCTCTACCCCATCCCAGTGTCATATAAGACAGAGCTTCTCCTTACCTCCCTATACACCCTCCTCCCTATCCACCCTCCTGTACTGTCCTCCTCCCTATCCACCCTCCTGTCCTCCTCCCTATACACCCTCCTGTACTGTCCTCCTCCCTATACACCCTCCTGTCCTCCACTCTATACACCCTCCTGTCCTCCTCCCTATACACCCTCCTCCCTATACACCCTCCGGTCCTCCTCCCTATACACCCTCCTGTCCTCCTCCCTATACACCCTCCTGTACTGTCCTCCTCCCTATACACCCTCCTGTCCTCCTCTCTATACACCCTCCTGTCCTCCTCCCTATACACCCTCCTGTCCCCCTTCCTATACACCCTCCTGTCCTCCTCCCTATACACCCTCCTGTCCTCCTTCCTATACACCCTCCTGTACTGTCCTCCTCCCTATACACCCTACTGTCCTCCTCCCTATACACCCTCCTGTCCTCCTCCATAAACACCCTCCTGTCCTCCTCCCTATACACCCTCCTGTCCTCCTCCCTATACACACTCCTGTCCTCCTCCCTATACACCCTCCTGTCCTCCTCCCTATACACCCTCCTCCCTATACACCCTCCTGTACTGTCCTCCTCCCTATACACCCTCCTGTACTGTCTTCCTCGCTATCCACCCTCCTGTCCTCCTCCCTATACACCGTCCTGTACTGTCCTCCTCGCTATCCACCCTCCTGTCCTCCTCCCTGTACACCGTCCTGTACTGTCCTCCTCGCTATCCACCCTCCTGTCCTCCTCCCTATACACCGCCCTGTACTGTCCTCCTCGCTATCCACCCTCCTGTCCTCCTCCCTATACACCGTCCTGTACTGTCCTCCTCACTATCCACCCTCCTGTCCTCCTCCAAATACACCCTCCTCCCTATACACCCTCCTGTCCTCCTCCATATACACCCTCCTCTCTATAAACCCTCCTGTCCTCCTCCCTATACGCCCTCCTCTCTATACACCCTCCTGCCCTCCTCTCTATACACCCTCCTGTCCTTCTCCCCATACACCCTCCTGTCCTCCTCCCTATACACTCTCCTGTCCTCCTCCCTATACACCCTCCTGTCCTCCTCCATATACACCCTCCTGTCCCCCTCTCTATACACCCTCCTGTCCTCCTCTCCATACACCCTCCTGTACTCCTCCCTATACACCCTCCTGTACTCCTCCCTATACACCCTCCTCCCTATACACCCTCCTGTACTGTCCTCCTCCCTATACACCCTCCTGTCCTCCTCCCTATACACCCTCCTGTACTGTCCTCCTCGCTATCCACCCTCCTGTCCTCCTCCCTATACACCCTCCTGTCCTCCTCCATATACACCCTCCTGTCCTCCTCTCCATACACCCTCCTGTACTCCTCCCTATACACCCTCCTGTCCTCCTCCCTATACACCCTCCTGTACTGTCCTCCTCCCTATACACCCTCCTCCCTATACACCCTTTTGTCCTCCTCCCTATACACCCTCCTCCCTATACACCCTCCTGTACTGTCCTCCTCCCTATACACCCTCCTCCCTATACACCCTTCTGTCCTCCTCCCTATACGCCCTCCTGTACTCCTCCCTATACACCCTCCTCCCTATACACCCTCCTGTACTGTCCCCCTCGCTATCCACCCTCCTGTCCTCCTCCCTATCCACCCTCCTGTCCTCCTCCCTATACACCCTCCTGTCCTCCTCTCTATACACCCTCCCTATACATCCTCCTCCCTCTCACACCCTCCTGTCCTCCTGTCCTCCCCTCACTCCACACAAAACCTCCCACTCTACTGTAATCACACAGCATAATCCCCCTCCCACACTCTCCTTCTCCATGCCGCCTCCTTCCCTTTCTCCTCCTCCTCCTCCTCCTCCTCCTCCTTCACATAGGAACCATCTCCTTACAACAAACCCTGAATATGCAGATTGGCTCATTCAGCTGCAGTTGCTGCTCCGCTCTCCTCCATAAATGCAGCTGCAGCACATTCAGAGGACTGAGCAGAGGAAAAATGCTTACGCTATTTTTTTTTAGGTACTGGGTCGGGGGGGGGGGGGGGGGTTGCTTTGGGAACCTCTGTTCACAGTAGCCTCTACTGCAGCCACAAAGGGGATTTTAGGTGTGTGTGTGCATATAAGCACAAGGAGAGGGGGAAAGCAGATGTGTGTGTGTATATATATATATATATATATATATATATATATATATATATATATATATATATATATATATATATATATATATATTAGGTTGAGTGATCATGCACCTTTAAAGAGTGATTATTTTGATTAGTGCTTTTATCTGGTTTTAAAACTGCATCAGTGCATCAGATAATCTGGTTTTAAAACTGCCTCTGGTGCATCAGATAATCTGAGATTAAAACTGCCTCTGGTACATCAGATAATCTGGTTTTAAAACTGCCTCTGGTGCATCAGATAATCTGGTTTTAAAACTGCCTCTGGTACATCAGATAATCTGGTTTTAAAACTGCCTCTGGTGCATCAGATAATCTGGTTTTAAAACTGCCTCTGGTGCATCAGATAATCTGAGATTAAAACTGCCTCTGGTACATCAGATAATCTGGTTTTAAAACTGCCTCTGGTGCATCAGATAATCTGGTTTTAAAACTGCCTCTGGTGCATCAGATAATCTGAGATTAAAACTGCCTCTGGTACATCAGATAATCTGGTTTTAAAACTGCCTCTGGTGCATCAGATAATCTGGTTTTAAAACTGCCTCTGGTACATCAGATAATCTGGTTTTAAAACTGCCTCTGGTGCATCAGATAATCTGGTTTTAAAACTGCCTCTGGTGCATCAGATAATCTGAGATTAAAACTGCCTCTGGTGCATCAGATAATCTGGTTTTAAAACTGCCTCTGGTACATCAGATAATCTGGTTTTAAAACTGCCTCTGGTACATCAGATAATCTGAGATTAAAACTGCCTCTGGTACATCAGATAATCTGGTTTTAAAACTGCCTCTGGTGCATCAGATAATCTGGTTTTAAAACTGCCTCTGGTGCATCAGATAATCTGAGATTAAAACTGCCTCTGGTGCATCAAATAATCTGAGATTAAAACTGCCTCTGGTGCATCAGATAATCTGGTTTTAAAACTGCCTCTGGTGCATCAGATAATCTGAGATTAAAACTGCCTCTGGTGCATCAGATAATCTGAGATTAAAACTGCCTCTGGTGCATCAGATAATCTGGTTTTAAAACTGCCTCTGGTACATCAGATAATCTGAGATTAAAACTGCCTCTGGTACATCAGATAATCTGGTTTTAAAACTGCCTCTGGTGCATCAGATAATCTGGTTTTAAAACTGCCTCTGGTGCATCAGATAATCTGGTTTTAAAACTGCCTCTGGTGCATCAGATAATCTGAGATTAAAACTGCCTCTGGTGCATCAGATAATCTGGTTTTAAAACTGCCTCTGGTGCATCAGATAATCTGAGATTAAAACTGCCCCTGGTGCATCAGATAATCTGGTTTTAAAAGTGCATCTAGTATATCAGATAATCTGGTTTTAAAGATGGTATATCATATACCAGTAGGGCCCTCTTAGTTTGTCTGTGTCCGCAGTGGCAGTTCTGGCCTAAAGAAGTGCATTATATTCATAGCCACGGAAAGTAGGGTTGTTGAGGGTGATGCAACGCCCCCTGAAAAATCTGATTAAAAAAAAAAAAGTGATAAAAGTAGAGTGCACTGGTCCTTTACTAGTTCTGTATTACTGGACCAATATAGACAACACACCCCAAACTACTTCCCTATGATTAGCTATAGAGAAATGGGGGTTCCCTCCTGGTCAAAAGTAATGCGCTAGGGAATAGGGTGCCATGTATCTGGTCAAAAGTAGTGCGCTAGGGAACAGGGTGCCAAGTCCTGGTCGAAATTAAAGCACTAGGGAATAGGGTGCCATGTATCTGGTCAAAAGTAGTGCACTAGGGAATAGGGTGCCATGTATCTGGTCGAAAGTAGTGCACTAGGGAATAGGGTGCCAAGTCCTGGTCGAAAGTAGTGCACTAGGGAATAGGGTGCCAAGTCCGGGTCAAAAGTAGTGCACTAGGGAATAGGGTGCCATGTATCTGGTCAAAAGTAGTGCACTAGGGAATAGGGTGCCAAGTCCTGGTCGAAATTAAAGCACTGGGGAATAGGGTGCCATGTATCTGGTCAAAATGAAAGCACTAGGGAATAGGGTGCCAAGTCCTGGTCGAAATTAAAGCACTAGGGAATAGGGTGCCAAGTCCTGGTCGAAATTAAAGCACTGGGGAATAGGGTGCCAAGTCCTGGTCAAAAGTAGTGCACTATATAGAGCCTGGGATATACTCTAACCTCTCTGCAGAAAACATTCCTTCCTTAAAATATTCTCTGAACTAGCTGATTGGGGCAAGAAAAATACTGCATAAACCCCCCCACCCCCCACCTTCCCACATCTTCTTAGTTCTCACATATATAACCAAGGTCCTTAGATGGAAATTCTCATTGTTGTAGAACTCCTCCAGGATATCACTGCAAGAAATGAACCATGCGTCCCAAACGGAACCCTGTACCCTACCTCTACAGTACGCTATTTTAGACCAGGGACCATAGGAAATAGGGGTGGGGGGGGGGCGCATTGTGGACACAAAGCATGTTCTGTGGGGGTTTAAAACTCATCTGAACAGCAGGAAAGATGACTCATATGTCTCTATTGTCTCAGTGAAGAAGTCTAATGTACACAAAGAAAGCCTAAGGGGGTGTGTGTGTGTGTGTGTGTGTGTGTGTGTGTGTGTGTGTGTGTGTGTGTGTGTGTGTGTGTGTGTGTGTGTGTGTGTGTGTGTGTGTGTGTGTGTGTGTGTGTGTGTGTGTGTGTGTGCCAGCAGTACATTTATTCATTAAAAGGAAGCTCAGTTCTTATCCCAACTAAATGAATTCATTATACTGTACATTCACTGCTGCATAATACTGTAAGATAGAAAGATAAATATGCGATGGATAAGTCCCTGGCTAGTTATGTCAATTTACAATGACATTGTCTGCAGTCTGAAATTCGTACCCTATTCCCTACATAGTGCCTTATTCTGGTCAAAAGTAGTGCACTATATAGGGAATAGGGTCCCATTTGGGATGCACACATTCTGTCCCTGACATTGTGGTTGTCCTTAGTACAGCAGGGGTGGAGGATTTAACTGGGCAAGTCAGTTAAGAACAAATTCTTATTTACAATGACGGCCTACAAAGAGGCTAAGCAACCTCTCTTCTCGTCTTCCCCAGTGTCTGTTCTTTTCCAGGTATGGTTTTATAGTCCTTCTCCCTCTATCTCTGTTGTGCTTTCTGCAGCCTTAGCACAAACATCAGATTCAAGCTTTCTGTGAACAAGTGGTCATCTTGCCAACACAATGACAGTGAGAGTGGGCCCACAGCCACGGCTCCGCCCCCTGGCCATGACGTCAAAGGGATGGGCCATCAAACATTAAAACAGAAATCCTCCCTATTATGGAGTAATAACTACAATATCCTGCAAGGAGCACTATAATTGTATTAATGGTCCTGAATTAATACATATTTATGCCCCGACAAATTATACATTCACTTCCAAACATAACTGAAAGACTCAAAATGATACTGCAAGAGGACAGGTGTTGAAAATCTGAATACATTAGACACTGTGGTACAACGAGACAGATTCCTATTTGTTTATTCAACGCATCTATCTGTCCCTATCCAAATAATCCAGAAATGAACCAAATGCTATGAAGCATGGATGTTGTTTATGAGTATAAACCCGTTTATGAGTATAAACAACACTATGAAACCAAGAGACCCCAGTACAGGAGTAAACAGGCCTGAGGGTTGCACTTCATACCAGTCCGCGTAGCTGAAAGACGGCAAAAGCAAACCAACACGACTGTATGCGTTGCCCTGGTGATTACAGTAAACAAACATCGGAAATCTACATCCGGAAGAAAACAACGCGACGGCATTTTTATTTTTATTTAACTAGGCAAGTCAGTAAAGAACAAATTCTTATTTTCAATGACGGCCCTAGGAACAGTGGGGTAACTGCCTTGTTCAGGGGCAGAATGACAGATTTTTACCTTGTCAGCTCGGCGATTCAATCTAGCAACTTTTCGGTTACTGACCCCCATTTATAGTGATTGTTCTTCAATCAAAACCTAATGCAAGATCAAATTCGATTTGGCTTTAGTATAAAACGCACAATGAATCCGTCCCAGATCTCTGCATCAGCAGTTTGGTCCTCCAGCTCTGTGTGAAGGAGCTTTTAGTAGTGGGATGATGTCATTAAACTAATGGTGATAACGTTACATGTCACAACCAATTAAATATGCCCCCCCCCCCCCTGCACCTTAGTAGCAGAGGCCATCTCTGAGGTTGTAGTGTGTTGCTGTAGTACAAGGCATCAAATTATTATTTTTACTCAGTGTTTTGATCTGTTCCTATCCGAATAAACCAGAAATGAATAAAACATGATTGAAGCAGTGGATTTGTTTTTCCCCACACTATGTGAGTGAGGTTTTATTGGGATGCTGCTGGAAAGAGATCCACTTCACAGCTCCGGTTCCTCCTGAGTCCTGCAGCCCCTCATCACTCACTGATAGGTAGATCTTTCCTCTTCTCCTCTCCTCTCTCCTCTCCACAACTGCAGCCCCTCATCACTCACTGATATGTAGATCTCTCCTCTCTCCTCTCCACAGCTGTAGCCCCTCATCACTCACTGATAGGTAGATCTTTCCTCTCCTCTCTCCTCTCCTCTCTTCTCTCCTCTCTCCTCTCCACAGCTGCAGCCCCTCATCACTCACTGATAGGTAGATCTTTCCTCTTCTCCTCTCCTCTCTCCTCTCTACAGCTGCAGCCCCTCATCACTCACTGATAGGTAGATCTTTCCTCCTCCTCTCCTCTCCTCTCCTCTCCTCTCCTCTCCTCTCCTCTCCTCTCCTCTCCTCTCCTCTCCTCTCCTCTCCTCTCCTCTCCACAGCTGCAGCCCCTCATCACTCACTGTAAAGGCGGACTGTTACTTCCATAAGCTGCATTTGGGTTTGAGCTAGTCAGCAAGTTTCCCTTTCCCTCTCTCTTGTGAAATGTACACACACACACACACATACACACACTGTACTTTTATTTTTTATTTCACCTTAATTTAACCAGGTAGGCAAGTTGAGAACAAGTTCTCATTTACAACTGCGACCTGGCCAAGATAAAGCAAAGCAGTTTGACACATACAACGACACGGAGTTACACATGGAGTAAAACAAACATACAGTCAATAATACAGTAGAAACAAGTCTATATACGATGTGAACAAATGAGGTGAGATAAGGGAGGTAAAGGCAAAAAAAGGCCATGGTGGCGAAGTAAATACAATATAGCAAGTAAAACACTGGAATGGTAGATTTGCAGTGGAAGAATGTGCAAAGTAGAAATAAAAATAATGGGGTGCAAAGGAGCAAAATAAATAAATAAATACAGTAGGGGAAGAGGTAGTTGTTTGGGCTAAATTATAGATGGGCTATGTGCAGTAATCTGTGAGCTGTTCTGACAGCTGGTGCTTAAAGCTAGTGAGGGAGATAAGTGTTTCCAGTTTCAGAGATTTTTGTAGTTTGTTCCAGTCATTGGCAGCAGAGAACTGAAAGGAGAGGCGGCCAAAGGAATAATTGGTTTTGGGGGTGACCAGAGAGATATACCTGCTGGAGCGCGTGCTACAGGTGGGTGCTGCTATGGTGACCAGTGAGCTGAGATAAGGTGGGACTTTACCTAGCAGGGTCTTGTAGGTAACCTGGAGCCAGTGGGTTTGGCGACGAGTATGAAGCGAGGGCCAGCCAGCGAGAGAGTACAGGTCGCAGTGGTGGGTAGTATATGGGGCTTTGGTGACAAAATGGATGGCACTGTGATAGACTGCATCCAATTTATTGAGTAGGGTATTGGGAGCTATTTTGTAAATTACATCGCCAAAGTCGAGGATCGGTAGGATGGTCCGTTTTACGATGGTATGTTTGGCAGCATGAGTGAAGGATGCTTTGTTGCGAAATAGGAAGCCAATTCTAGATTTAACTTTGGATTGGAGATGTTTGATGTGAGTCTGGAAGGAGAGTTTACAGTCTAACCAGACACCTAGGTATTTGTAGTTGCCCACATATTCTAAGTCAGAGCCGTCCAGAGAAGTGATGTTGGCCGGGCGGGCAGGTGCAGGCAGCGACCGGTTGAAGAGCATGCATTTAGTTTTACTTGTATTTAAGAGCAGTTGGAGGATATACAGTGTGAGAGGCAAGAGGCCATCAGCTGTGTTCTTAGTCTCTAGAGAGAGAGACACAGTGACGTGACAGTGACCTCTCTGGCTCTTCAAACCTGAAACTGAGGTGTGTGTGAGATTGACAGTGTCATGCCCTGACCTTAGAGATCCTTTTTATTCTCTATTTTGGTTAGGTCAGGGTGTGACTAGGGTGGTTACTCTAGTTTTTTGCATTTCTATGTTGGCCTGGTATGGTTCCCAACCAGAGGAAGCTGTCTATCGTTATCTCTGATTGGGGATCATATTTAGGCAGCCTTTTTCCCACCTGTTGTTTGTGGGATCTTGTTTTTGTGTAGCTGCCTGTGAGCAGCCCAGAACGTTGCGTTTCGTTTTCGTCTGTATTGTTTTTGGTGAGTTTCATATTGATTAAACATGTAGAACTCTAAGTACGCTGCTCCTTGATCCGTTCATTCAGACGAACGTGACAGACAGCTCATGAAGACATAACGAGTTTGTGGTAAGTCACTCTGTCTCTCCTCTCTGTGAGGACGGACAGGCGGACGGACAGCAGCACGACTGTAATGCATATAATAAGCCTTTAGAGTTTTATTGTGTATTATAAACTGTGTGGTTTGAGACCTGAATTATGATTGGCTGACAGCCGTGATATATCAGACCGTATACCACAGGTACGACAAAACATTCATTTTTAATGCTCTAATTACGTTGGTAACCAGTTTAATAATAGCAATGAGGCACCTCGAGGGTTTGTGATATATGGCTAATATAGGGCTGTGTCCAGGCACTCCGCGTTGCGTCATGCTTAAACAGCCCTTAGCCGTGGTATATTGGCCATATACCACACCCCCTCGGGCCTTACTGTTTAATTACATTATGTCCCCACTGTCTCCTGCCAGAGCACACTTCCATGTACTTTTAATGATCAAATAAATCAAACCAAATTCAGAGATGGATACTACAACTGAACCCTAGCTGGCTACTCAGACCAACCAGCCTTCATCTTCTCAGCCTGGCTCTGTTGTTGTGTCCCCACTGTCTCCTGCCAGAGCACACTTCCATGTACTTTTAATGATCAAATAAATCAAACCAAATTCAGAGATGGATACTACAACTGAACCCTAGCTGGCTACTCAGACCAACCAGCCTTCATCTTCTCAGCCTGGCTCTGAACCAAGTATAGCCATGAACCTGAACCTGGCTGGGGTTCCAATGTCTCAGTGAGGCAGAGTGACTGGTTCCAATGTCTCAGTGAGGCAGAGTGACTGTGGTTCCAATGTCTCAGTGAGGCAGAGTGACTGTGGTTCCAATGTCTCAGTGAGGCACGGTGACTGGTTCCAATGTCTCAGTGAGGCAGAGTGACTGTGGTTCCAATGTCTCAGTGAGGCAGAGTGACTGTGGTTCCACTGTCTCAGTGAGGCAGAGGGACTGTGGTTCCAATGTCTCAGTGAGGCACGGTGACTGGTTCCAATGTCTCAGTGAGGCAGAGTGACTGTGGTTCCAATGTCTCAGTGAGGCAGAGTGACTGTGGTTCCACTGTCTCAGTGAGGCAGAGGGATGTGGTTCCAATGTCTCAGTGAGGCAGAGTGACTGGTTCCAATGTCTCAGTGAGGCAGAGTGACTGTGATTCCAATGTCTCAGTGAGGCAGAGTGACTGTGATTCCAATGTCTCAGTGAGGCAGAGTGACTGTGGTTCCAATGTCTCAGTGAGGCAGAGTGACTGTGGTTCCAATATTACAGTGAGGCAGAGTGACTCTGGTTCCAATGTCTCAGTGAGGCAGAGTGACTGTGGTTCCAATGTCTCAGTGAGGCAGAGTGACTGTGGTTCCAATGTCTCAGTGAGGCAGAGTGACTCTGGTTCCAATGTCTCAGTGAGGCAGAGTGACTGTGGTTCCAATGTCTCAGTGAGGCAGAGTGACTGTGGTTCCAGTGTCTCAGTGAGGCAGAGTGACTGTGGTTCCAATGTCTCAGAGTGACTGTGGTTCCAATGTCTCAGTGAGGCAGAGTGACTGTGGTTCCAATGTCTCAGTGAGGCAGGGTGACTGTGAGTTCAATACCAGTGTAACAGTTTTGCTTCCGTCCCTCTCCTTGCCCCTACCTGGGCTCGAACCAGGGACCCTCTGCACACATCAACAACTGCCTCCCACGAAGCACCGTTACCCATCGCTCCACAAAAGCAGCGGCCCTTGCAGAGCAAAGGGAACAACTACTTCAGGTCTCAGAGAGAGTGACGTCACCGATTGAAACGCTATTAGCGCGCACCACCGCTACACTAGCTAGCCATTTCACACAGGTTACACTAGCATGGGCCACATGCACTGAATGTGTCACTACCAATGCTGACAGTTCAGTAAATCACTCTGGAAATTAACATATCATTACTTAGGCGCAACATGGAGCTAGCTCATATAAACATGTACATAAGTCCATATTCAAGACATAAATGCACTGACTCACTGTACTGTAAGTCATTTTGGATAGGAGCGTCAGCTAAATGACCGTATTACTAGCTAGGGCTATGTAGCTAGCTCACGTAAACATGTGCATGGCATGTGGTGCAAAGGAGGTTGGTGGCACCCTAATTGGGGAGGACGGGCTCGTGGTAACGGCTGGAGGCGGAATGAGTGGAATGGTATCAAATACATCAAACACATGGTTTCCATGGTTTCCATTGTTTCCAGGTGTTCGATGCCATTCCATCTGTTCCGTTCCAGCCATTATTATGAGCCGTCCTCCCCTCTGATGTGGTGTCATATTGAATCTGGTAATGTTACCAGTTCTGTCTGTTTGAATAAAAATCATCTGCTAAATGACCATGTTATTACTTAGGGGCTTGAAGTAATGGGAAAAGGTCTGTCGTTTTAGTGTCTTCACTTACTTTGGAGTCCAGCAGGTCGATGCTGTCCAGGCTCTTGCTCCTGTGGATACGACCTTTGATCCTGCGTAGCGACGGCTTGGCCTGATGTATGCTGCTCACAGACGACGATGCAGAGATCGAGCCGCTCCCGTGTCCTAGCCCGTGACCGTGTCCGTGTCCCTGACCTTGGCCTTGACCCCGGCTGGCTCTGCCGTGTGGGAGATTGCCGGGGTGGAGGAGGCTGGGGTGAATCCTGAGGGTCGGACAAAAACATCCCATCAGGATCATCATACTGAACTCCGAGAATAGAAGAGACGAGAATATAAATTGTCACTGAATGTCAAATTGGTTGCAGCCCATGTAGTACTGGTGATCTAGAGGAGAGAGAACGTGCTAGAGCAGGGGAATTGAACCCATGTAGTACTGGTGATCTAGAGGAGAGAGAGAACGTGCTAGAGCAGGGGAATTGAACCCATGTAGTACTGGTGATCTAGAGGAGAGAGAACGTGCTAGAGCAGGGGAATTGAACCCATGTAGTACTGGTGATCTAGAGGAGAGAGAGAACGTGCTAGAGCAGGGGAATTGAACCCATGTAGTACTGGTGATCTAGAGGAGAGAGAACGTGCTAGAGCAGGGGAATTGAACCCATGTAGTACTGGTGATCTAGAGGAGAGAGAACGTGCTAGAGCAGGGGAATTGAAACTACAAACAATTAACAAGTGGACAAGTGCCTGGCCTCTAGTGTTAGCAGGACTGTGTCTTAGTGCCTGGCCTCTAGTGTTAGCAGGACTGTGTCTTAGTGCCTGGCCTCTAGTGTTAGCAGTACTGTGTCTTAGTGCCTGGCCTCTAGTGTTAGCAGGACTGTGTCTTAGTGCCTGGCCTCTAGTGTTAGCAGGACTGTGTCTTAGTGCCTGGCCTCTAGTGTTAGCAGTACTGTGTCTTAGTGCCTGGCCTCTAGTGTTACCAGTACTGTGTTTTAGTGAATGAACCACAGTGTTATCAGTACTGTGTCTTAGTGAATGAACCATAGTGTTAGCAGGTAGCTATGGAACCGCATGGCACTGGGCCAATTGTGCACCGCCCTATGGTACTCCCAATCATGGCCGGTTGTGATACAGCCGGGAATCGAACCAGGGTCTGTAGTGACGCCTCTAGCACTGAGATGCAGTGCCTTACACCTCTGTGCCACTCGGGAGCAGCCTCACACAGTAAGGTGTGGTTACACCAGGCACTACTTCCAGTGATCAAACCAGAAGCCTGTGTGTTTCTCTTTTTTCCCAAGTAGTGCAGGGAAGTCCCTCCCATAAGATAGTAGGAAAAGAAGGAGGAGCGAGAGAACGTGCCAGAGCAGGGAGTTTAACCCATGTAGTACTGGTGATCTAGAGGAGGGAGAACGTGCTAGAGCAGGGGGTTTAACCCATGTAGTACTGGTGATCTAGAGGAGAGAGAGAACGTGCTAGAGCAGGGAGTTTAACCCATGTAGTACTGGTGATCTAGAGGAGAGGGAACGTGCTAGAGCAGGGAGTTTAACCCATGTAGTACTGGTGATCTAGAGGAGAGAGAATGTGCTAGAGCAGGGAGTTTAACCCATGTAGTACTGGTGATCTAGAGGAGAGAGAATGTGCTAGAGCAGGGGAATTGAACCCATGCATTACTGGTGATCTAGAAGAGAGAGAACGTGCTAGAGCAGGGGAATTGAACCCATGTAGTACTGGTGATCTAGAGGAGAGAGAACGTGCTAGAGCAGGGGAATTGAACCCATGTAGTACTGATGATCTAGAGGAGAGAGAACGTGCTAGAGCAGGGGAATTGAACCCATGTAGTACTGGTGATCTAGAGGAGAGAGAACGTGCTAGAGCAGGGGAATTGAACCCATGTAGTACTGGTGATCTAGAGGAGAGAGAACGTGCTAGAGCAGGGGAATTGAACCCATATAGTACTGGTGATCTAGAGGCAGCGGCTTAGACTCAATTTGTTCCTTATTTCAAATGTTATTTATTTATTTATTATTATGTTTAAAAAAAGTTAGTTTAGAGTTTTTATTCCTCTATATATATTTATTTTGGTTTATAAATATTTTTCCCCAATTTCGTGATATCCAATTGGTAGTTACTCGAAGGTGGAAAGCCATGGGTCCTCTGAATCACGACCCTGCATCTTGACACACTGCTCACCTAACCTGGAAGCCAGCCGCACCAATGTGTCGGAGGAAACACAGTGAAGCTGGCGACCAAAGTCAGCGTGCATGCGCCCAGCCTGCCACAAGGAGTCGCTAGAGCGCAATTGGACAAGGACATCCCAGCAGGCCAAATCCTCCCCTGACCCGGACGACACTGGGCCAATTGTGCGCCGTCTCTTGCGGTCGCGGCCGGCTACGACAGAGCCTGGAATCAAACCCGGATCTGTAGTGACGCCTCTAGTACTGTGATGCAGTGTCTTAGACCACAGCGGCACTCGGGAAGGCTTTGACTGACTTGACAGGACATGCTTAACCAGGATTTACTCTCAAACGATACTTGAGAGAGGAGAGGAAAGGGAGGGAGAGAGGAGAGAGAGGGAGAGGGAGAGGAAAGAGGGAGAGGGAGAGACAGGAGAGAGGGAGAGGGAAGGGAGAGAAGAGAGAGGAGAGAGGGAGAGAGGGAGAGGAAAGGGAGAGACATGAGAGAGGGAGAGACAGGAGAGAGGGAGAGAGGGAGAGACAGGAGAGAGGGAGAGAGGGATAGACAGGAGAGAGGGAGAGACAGGAGAGAGGGAGAGAGGAGAGAGGGAGAGAGGAAAGGGAGAGACAGGAGAGAGGGAGAGGAAAGGGAGAGACATGAGACAGGAGAGAGGGAGAGACAGGAGAGATGGATAGATGGAGTGAGGGAGAGAGGAGAGAGAGAGAGGGAGAGGAAACGGAGAGACGGGAGAGAGGAGAGAGGGAGAAGAAAGGGAGAGACAGGAGAGAGGGAGAGAGGAAAGGGAGAGACAGGAGAGAGGGAGAGGAAAGGGAGAGACATGAGAGAGGGAGAGACAGGAGAGAGGGAGAGGAAAGGGAGAGACATGAGAGAGGGAGAGACAGGAGAGAGGGGGAGACAGGAGAGATGGATAGAGGGAGTGAGAGAGAGAGGAGAGAGGGAGAGGAAAGGGAGAGACATGAGACAGGAGAGAGGGAGAGACAGGAGAGATGGATAGATGGAGTGAGGGAGAGAGGAGAGAGAGAGAGGGAGAGGAAACGGAGAGACGGGAGAGAGGAGAGAGGGAGAAGAAAGGGAGAGACAGGAGAGAGGGAGAGAGGAAAGGGAGAGACAGGAGAGAGGGAGAGGAAAGGGAGAGACATGAGAGAAGGGAGAGACAGGAGAGAGGGAGAGGAAAGGGAGAGACATGAGAGAAGGGAGAGACAGGAGAGAGGGAGAGACAGGAGAGATGGATAGAGGGAGTGAGAGAGAGAGGAGAGAGGGAGAGGAAAGGGAGAGACAGGAGACAGGAGAGAGGGAGAGACAGGAGACAGGAGAGAGGGAGAGACAGGAGAGAGGGAGTTAGATCCATTTCCATTTTAAGTGGCTGACTATGATACTCCAGAGGGTTTTGTGACTAAATGTTTAAAAGGTGGTGAAAGAAAAAAAGAGGAATAATCGATGAGCGGAAACAGAGCGAAAGAAAAATGCCTTTTTAGATGGAGTTTCTGTGAGAAACGCATAATAACAGAACAACAGAGTTGAAAGGTCACTCCGGTCAGCTCTCACTCCTTCTACACCCATCACCTGGAGCAATGAAAGACGCCAGGCGAGGGCTTTTTAGACAAATGCGACAGAGCCAAAGTGACTAAGACGAGCAGCTGACAGGAAAGAGAGTCTCTGGATGCACGACAGACCCAAGCTAGTCTTGCACAGTCAGAGGCCATCTCTTACACGCTGATTCTAGAACGGACATCGGCCAATAGCCTTCAGGCAGGAAGTCAGAGAGAGTAACTTAATGCCTTCTGCAACAGTGGGATGGCTAGATAGTGTCTATGTCACTAATGGTACCCTATTCCCTACATACTGTAATACTTTTGATCAGAGCCTTGTGGGTACTGGTCAAAGTAGTGCACTATATAGAGAATAGCTCTGGTCAAAGTAGTGCACTATATAGGGAATAGGTCTGGTGAGAAGTAGTGCACTAAATAGGGAATAGCTCTGGTCAAAGTAGTGCACTATATAGGGAATAGCTCTGGTCAAAGTAGTGCACTATATAGGGAATAGGTCTGGTGAGAAGTAGTGCACTAAATAGGGAATAGCTCTGGTCAAAGTAGTGCACTATATAGGGAATAGCTCTGGTCAAAGTAGTGCACTATATAGGGAATAGGTCTGGTAAGAAGTAGTGCACTAAATAGGGAATAGCTCTGGTCAAAGTAGTGCACTATATAGGGAATAGGTCTGGTGAGAATTAGTGCACTATATAGAGAATAGGTCTGGTCAAAGTAGTGCACTATATAGGGAATAGCTCTGGTCAAAGTAGTGCACCATATAGGGAATAGCTCTGGTCAAAGTAGTACACTAAATAGGGAATAGGTCTGGTCAAAGTAGTGCACTATATAGGGAATAGCTCTGGTCAAAGTAGTGCACTATATAGGGAATAGGTCTGGTGAGAATTAGTGCACTATATAGATAATAGGTCTGGTGAGAAGTAGTGCACTATATAGGGAATAGCTCTGGTCAAAGTAGTGCACTATATAGGGAATAGGGTGCCATTTGGAGACGGCTGTCCTAGTCTGTTTTTGATCTACATTGTTTAATAGAATACATGTACAGGTGTTATGACGGAGATTATAACCGCCACTCTACGTGGAACAATGATTCATCAACACATACACACACACACACACACACACACACACACACACACACACACACACAGAGTTCCAAGCGGCACCCAGCAGGCTTTCAGAAGGTCAGGAGATCATTTACGTCTGTTCTGCTTACTGTAAGACTTCATCTTTTTGAAGGTAAAGCTCCACAGTTGAGTGGTGCAGCGGTCTAAAACACTGCATCTCAGTGCTAGAGGCGTCACTACAGACCCTGGTTCAGCGGTCTAAAACACTGCATCTCAGTGCTAGAGGCGTCACTACAGACCCTGGTTCAGCGGTCTAAAACACTGCATCTCAGTGCTAGAGGCGTCACTACAGACCCTGGTTCAGCGGTCTAAAACACTGCATCTCGGTGCTAGAGGCGTCACTACAGACCCTGGTTCAGCGGTCTACAACACTGCATCTCGGTGCTAGAGGCGTCACTACAGACCCTGGTTCAGCGGTCTAAAACACTGCATCTCAGTGCTAGAGGCGTCACTACAGACCCTGGTTCAGCGGTCTAAAACACTGCATCTCAGTGCTAGAGGCGTCACTACAGACACCCTGGTTCAGCGGTCTAAAACACTGCATCTCAGTGCTAGAGTCGTCACTACAGACCCTGGTTCAGCGGTCTAAAGGCACTGCATCTCAGTGCTAGAGGCGTCACTACAGACCCTGGTTTGATTCCAAGCTGTAGGGTTTGGGTTTGGCCGGGGTAGGCCGTCATTATAAATAAGCAGAACCTCTATCAGCAGGCCATCAACAGAACCTCTATCAGCAGGCCATCAACAGAACCTCTATCAGCAGGCCATCAACAGAACCTCTATCAGCAGGCCATCAACAGAACCTCTATCAGCAGGCCATCAACAGAACCTCTATCAGCAGGCCATCAACAGAACCTCTATCAGCAGGCCATCAACAGAACCTCTATCAGCAGGCCATCAACAGAACCTCTATCAGCAGGCCATCAACAGAACCTCTATCAGCAGGCCATCAACAGAACCTCTATCAGCAGGCCATCAACAGAACCTCTTATTTATAATGCTCTCTACCCGCTCTCTAAGTACTTCTTAATTCACACACTTACACACACACACACACACACACACACACACACACACACACAAGTGTTTGACGTAGTGTTTTGGTAACTATTGGCGACGCTGAACAGCAGCGTGCATCAGAGAGGCAGCAGAGATGTGTATGTAGAGACAGAGACTGGGAAATCTCAAGCTAGACACTGTGTGTAGGAACAATCTCCTTTTTCATTAGAAGGAGGCTGTCTAGCAGTAACATGGATATACAGTGCCTTCAGAAAGTGTTCATACCCCTTGACTTATATTCCACATTTTGTTCTGTTACAGCCTGAATTCCAAAATGGATTACAGAGATGTTGTTTTTCTCTCACCCACCTCCACACAATACCCCAGAATGACAAAGTGAAAACATGTTTTCAGAAATGTTAGCAAATTTACTGATAACGAAATACAGAAATATATCATTTACATTGTATTCACACCCCTGCGTTGTGTGCCAGGCTTGTAAGAGTCATACCCAAGAAGACTCGAGGCTGTAATCGCTGCCAAAGGTGCTTCAACAAAGTACTGAGTAAAGGGTCTGAATACTTATGTAAATGTGATATTTCCGTGTTTTTATTCTAAAAAGAATTGCAATAATTTATAAAAACTTGTTTTTGCTTTCTCATTATGGGGTATTGTGATGTCATTATGGGGTATTGTGATGTCATTATGGGGTATTGTGATGTCATTATGGGGTATTGTGTGTAGATTGATGAGGGGGAAAAAACTATTTCATCCATTTTAGAATAAGGCTGTAACGTAATAAAATGTGTAAAAAGTCCAAGGGGTCTGAATACTTTCCGAATGCACTAATTACTTAGCATGTAACTAGCCATAACCACTTAGCATATAACTAGCCCTAACCACTTAGCATGTAACTAGCCCTAACCACTTAGCATATAACTAGCCCTAACCACTTAGCATGTAACTAGCCCAACCACTTAGCATGTAACTAGCACTAACCACGTAGCATATAACTAGCCCTAACCATTTAGCATGTAACTAGCCCTAACCACTTAGCATATAACTAACCCTAACCACTTAGCATGTAACTAGCCCTAACCACTTAGCATATAACTAGCCCTAACCACTTAGCATGTAACTAGCCCTAACCACTTAGCATATAACTAGCCCTAACCACTTAGCATGTAACTAGCACTAACCACTTAGCATGTAAGTAGCACTAACCACTTAGCATGTAACTAGCCCTAACCACCTAGCACTAACACACTGTAGGTAAATAAGATCAATGTCCCATTATGACGCACACAGATCCAGTACAGAGTGATAATGTAGTTCAGTACAGAGGGTGGTGATGTACTGTAGTCCAGTATAGAGGGTGGTAATGTACTGTAGTTCAGTACAGAGGGTGGTAATGTACTGTAGTCCAGTATAGAGGGGGGTAATGTACTGTAGTCCAGTATAGAGGGGGGTAATGTACTGTAGTCCAGTATAGAGGGTGGTGATGTACTGTAGTTCAGTACAGAGGGTGGTAATGTACTGTACATAGGGGGGTAATGTACTGTAGTCCAGTATAGAGGGTGGTAATGTACTGTAGTTCAGTACAGAGGGTGGTAATGTACTGTAGTCCAGTATAGAGGGTGCTAATGTACTGTAGTCCAGTACAGAGGGTGGTAATGTACTGTACAGAGGGGGGTAATGTACTGTAGTCCAGTATAGAGGGTGGTGATGTACTGTAGTTCAGTACAGAGGGTGGTAATGTACTGTAGTCCAGTATAGAGGGTGGTAATGTACTGTAGTCCAGTATAGAGGGTGGTGATGTACTGTAGTTCAGTACAGAGGGTGGTAATGTACTGTACAGAGGGTGGTAATGTACTGTAGTCCAGTATAGAGGGTGGTAATATACTGTAGTCCAGTACAGAGGGGGGTAATGTACTGTAGTCCAGTATAGAGGGGGGTAATGTACTGTAGTCCAGTATAGAGGGGGGTAATGTACTGTAGTCCAGTACAGAGGGGGGTAATGTACTGTAGTCCAGTATAGAGGGGGGTAATGTACTGTAGTCCAGTACAGAGGGGGGTAATGTACTGTACATAGGGGGGTATTGTACTGTAGTCCAGTATAG
>NC_143025.1:8105000-8165000 GCF_057628025.1 Oncorhynchus mykiss | reverse complement strand
TGGGCTCAGCTCAGTCGTGTTGAAAACACACACATAGTGAAGACATGAATCAGCTCATATTATTATGTTCATACTCAGCTATTGTTTTCCCCTCCTAGGTTGTGACACACTTTCCCAGAGTGCAGCTCTCCTCGGTTCAGTTTGGCTCACTAGTGTTAAAATGGTACTGTTCTTCTCTGTCTACTGTATAACTAATTATACTGTGCTTATTACTGTGTCCTTCTGTTGTTGTGGTAGACAAATGTAGCAGATCAAAGTAAATGGAAACATTTAAAACAACAGGAATCCAGCTAAGGGAACATGTGGTGCTGCAGAAGTTAACCCTTAGGGCTTGACAACAACAGAGTGGAAAGTTCATTTACGCTAGTTAACTCGTGTGTGTGTGTGTGTGTGTGTGTGTGTGTGTTTTTGTGTGTGTGTGTGTGTGTGTGTGTGTGTGTGTGTGTGTGTGTGTGTGTGTGTGTTTTTTTTGTGTGTGTGTGTGTATGTGTGTGTGCATGTTTTTGTGTGTATGTTGTGTATGTGAAGGGGGATGTTTTTTTAAGACTACAGGGAATAGGAACAGCTGTTTGCCAACTGTAACTCTGATTTAGTGTAGTCGCACAGATCAAACCCTCAAGACATGCTAACCTCTCACCATTACAATAACAGGGGAGGTTAGCATTTTATATCAAACCCTCAAGACATGCTAACATCTCACCATTACAATAACAGGGGAGGTTAGCATTTTATATCAAACCCTCAAGACATGCTAACATCTCACCATTACAATAACAGGGGAGGTTAGCATTTTGGGGGTATTACATTTATGCCTCTGTAACTTTATCACACATCAATATTCACGATTCATTCAGTATGATCTGTAATCATGGTATTATCCTCATTAATGTCGAAGTGTTTAGAAACATATTTTATTCTTATTTACAATAAATGTGACTCCAGAATGACACAATACATTATTTACCCTGAATTTCTATTGGGCACAAAATTGTCTTTAAACACAAGCAGAACAAACAGCAAATGCATCCAAGCTTGATGTAGTCAGGGTTCACTACTCTAATACACATATAAGTGAATTTGTCCCAATACTTTCAGGCCCTTAAAATGGGGGGACGAAGTACAAAATGTGCTGTAATTCCTAAATGGTTCATCCGATATATAGATGACAATACCCTCAGATTAAAGCTGACAGTCTGCATCATCTCAAATCCAAAGTGCTGGAGAACAGAGCCTCTGGTTCTGCCTGGTTAAATCTACCTCTGGTTCTGCCTGCTTAAATCTACCTCTGGTTCTGCCTGGTTAAATCTACCTCTGGTTCTGCCTGGTTAAATCTACCTCTGGTATTGCCTGGTTAAATCTACCTCTGGTATTGCTTGGTTAAATCTACCTCTGGTATTGCCTGGTTAAATCTACCTCTGGTTCTGCGTGGTTAAATCTACCTCTGGTTCTGCCTGGTTAAATCTACCTCTGGTATTGCCTGGTTAAATCTACCTCTGGTATTGCTTGGTTAAATCTACCTCTGGTATTGCCTGGTTAAATCTACCTCTGGTTCTGCGTGGTTAAATCTACCTCTGGTTCTGCCTGGTTAAATCTACCTCTGGTATTGCCTGGTTAAATCTACCTCTGGTATTGCTTGGTTAAATCTACCTCTGGTATTGCCTGGTTAAATCTACCTCTGGTTCTGCGTGGTTAAATCTACCTCTGGTTCTGCCTGGTTAAATCTACCTCTGGTATTGCCTGGTTAAATCTACCTCTGGTATTGCTTGGTTAAATCTACCTCTGGTATTGCCTGGTTAAATCTACCTCTGGTTCTGCCTGGTTAAATCTACCTCTGGTTCTGCCTGGTTAAATCTACCTCTGGTTCTGCCTGCTTAAATCTACATCTGGTTCTGCCTGGTTAAATCTACATCTGGTTCTGCCTGGTTAAATCTACCTCTGGTTCTGCCTGGTTAAATCTACCTCTGGTTCTGCCTGGTTAAATCTACCTCTGGTTCTGCCTGGTTAAATTTACCTCTGGTTCTGCCTGGTTAAATCTACCTTTGGTTCAGCCTGGTTAAATCTACCTCTGGTTCTGCCTGGTTAAATCTACCTCTGGTTCTGCCTGGTTAAATCTACCTCTGGTTCTGCCTGGTTAAATTTACCTCTGGTTCTGCCTGCTTAAATCTACCTCTGGTTCTGCCTGGTTAAATCTACCTGTGGTTCTGCCTGGTTAAATCTACCTCTGGTTCTGCCTGGTTAAATCTACATCTGGTTCTGCCTGGTTAAATCTACCTCTGGTGTTGCCTGGTTAAATCTACCTCTGTTGCCTGCTTAAATCTACATCTGGTTCTGCCTGGTTAAATCTACATCTGGTTCTGCCTGGTTAAATCTACCTCTGGTTCTGCCTGGTTAAATCTACCTCTGGTTCTGCCTGGTTAAATCTACCTCTGGTTCTGCCTGGTTAAATTTACCTCTGGTTCTGCCTGGTTAAATCTACCTTTGGTTCAGCCTGGTTAAATCTACCTCTGGTTCTGCCTGGTTAAATCTACCTCTGGTTCTGCCTGGTTAAATCTACCTCTGGTATTGCCTGGTTAAATCTACCTCTGGTTCTGCCTGCTTAAATCTACCTCTGGTTCTGCCTGGTTAAATCTACCTGTGGTTCTGCCTGGTTAAATCTACCTCTGGTTCTGCCTGGTTAAATCTACCTCTGGTGTTGCCTGGTTAAATCTACCTCTGGTGTTGCCTGGTTAAATCTACCTCTGTTGCCTGGTTAAATCTACCTCTGGTTCTGCGTGGTTAAATCTACCTCTGGTTCTGCGTGGTTAAATCTACCTCTGGTTCTGCGTGGTTAAATCTACCTCTGGTTCTGCGTGGTTAAATCTACCTCTGGTTCTGCGTGGTTAAATCTACCTCTGGTTCTGCCTGGTTAAATCTACCTCTGGTTCTGCCTGGTTAAATTTACCTCTGGTTCTGCCTGGTTAAATCTACCTCTGGTTCTGCCTGGTTAAATCTACCTCTGGTTGCCTGGGTGACACATGAGCTAGAGTGTGTATTAGAATGCCTGTTAACCCACTGGTAGTCTGGATGCTTCCAACAATTTATAACGGTTCTTACTGAGCAAAGTTTCAGTTTCAAGCCACCTTTGATCAGGGTATTTTTTACAGTTAGGTAAAACTCTGTTATTAAGAAGCGTACATTTTGCTTCATGCACCTGGTTAATGTGTAATGTGTTGTTTCATAGGTTTGATGTCTTCACTATTATTCTACAATGTAGAAAATAGTCCCCCAAATAAATAAAAACCCTTGAATGAGTAGCTGTGTCCATACATTTGACTCATACTGTACATGCCATTTAGCAGACACTTTCATCCAAAGCAACTTAGTCATGCGTGCATAACTTTTTAAAAACATTTAATGTATGGGAATATTCACTCTAAAACACTGCCTGGCACTGTAAAATTAACATCAGTAGGCCTACTGGCTAATTTTAGCAGTACTAAAATAAGTACTGGCAGCTTCTTCAATCCATGTCTTAGCCCTCTGTCTGACCACTAGATGTGAGTTTGGCAGACCAGGAAGTAACTCACTGTGTCCCCATAGCACTGGCCAATGGGAGCAGGCACAGGGAACGGTTCATAGATGGAGTAATGGAACAGTAAACCATGTATAATGTGCACGCATGGTGAATAAATATCCACACATTAAACAATATACACCTGCACCGGCACTCTGCACAATCAGCACTTTCGCTTAGGCCTAAATTCATTTTAGGCCTAGATTCATCTGGCCTAAATTCATTTTAGGCCTAGATTCATCTTAGGCCTAAATTCATTTTAGGCCTAGATTCATCTTAGGTCTAGATTCATTTTAGGCCTAAATTCATTTTAGGCCTAGATTCATCTGGCCTAAATTAATTTTAGGCCTAGATTCATCTTAGGCCTAAATTCATTTTAGGCCTAGATTCATCTTAGGCCTAGATTCATTTTAGGCCTAGATTCATCTTAGGCCTAGATTCATCTTAGGTCTAGATTCATTTTAGGCCTAAATTCATTTTAGGCCTAGATTCATCTTAGGCCTAGATTCATTTTAGGCCTAGATTCATCTTAGGCCTAGATTCATCTTAGGTCTAGATTCATTTTAGGCCTAGATTCATTTTAGGCCTAGATTCATTTTAGGCCTAGATTCATTTTAGGCCTAGATTCATTTTAGGCCTAGATTCATTTTAGGCCTAGATTCATCTTAGGCCTAAATTCAATCCGATCAAGCGTTAAAGGGCAACACCCTCAAAGCTGATGTTTATGACTGTTTCAGCGATGGAACTGCATTGGAGCTGTCAAATCCCTGAGCATCTGCTCTTGTGATCATTGTTACGAAGCCACACCTGTCCTACTCGTGTTATTTCACAACGACAAAGGGTAGGCTATATAGAAATATTGACACTCAAATTGAAAATCATTCAACAAAATAATAAGTAAAAAAAAAAATTGTATCAGTCTAATCAAGGTGTAGATCACATCTCACATTCCAGTGTTCCAATTTCCCTTAGTCTTGGCCCCAGGCCCTTACTATAGCCCCTTAGTCTAGCCCTTAGTCTGGCCCTTAGTCTAGCCCCTTGGTCTATCCCTTAGTCTAGGCCCTTAGTCTCTGTCCCTCAATCTAGGCCTCCAGTGTAGGCCCCAGGCTCCTAGTCCCTCAGTCTAGGCCCCTAGTCCCTCAGTCTAGGCCCCTAGTCCCTCAGTCTAGGCCTCCAGTGTAGGCCCCAGGCTCCTAGTCCCTCAGTCTAGGCCCCTAGTCCCTCAGTCTAGGTCCCCAGTCTAGGCCCCAGGCCCCCAGTCTAGGCTCCAGGCCCCTAGTCTAGGCCCCAGGCCCCCAGTCTAGGCCCCAGACCCCTAGTATAGGCCCCAGGCCCCCAGTCTAGGCCCCGGGCCCCCAGTCTAGGCCCCAGGCCCCTAGTCTAGGCCCCAGGCCCCTAGTCTAGGCCCCAGGCCCCCAGTCTAGGCCCCAGGCCCCTAGTCTAGGCCCCAGGCCCCTAGTCTAGGCCCCAGGCCCCTAGTCTAGGCCCCAGGCCCCCAGTCTAGGCCCCTAGTCCCTCAGTCTAGGCCCCTAGTCCCTCATTCTAGGCCCCTAGTCCCTCAGTCTAGGCCCCCAGTCTAGGCCCCCAGTCTAGGCCCCCAGTCTAGGCCCCTAGTCCCTCAGTCTAGGCCCCTAGTCCCTCAGTCTAGGCCCCTAGTCTAGGCCCCCAGTCTAGGCCCCTAGTCCCTCAGTCTAGGCCCCTAGTCCCTCAGTCTAGGCCCCTAGTCCCTCAGTCTAGGCCCCAGGCCTTGCAACGTATGCAGTGAATATAGGAATGTGATGTATATCTAAACCATGCTTACTGTTTATCCTCTATATTATAATGTACAGTATGTTGATGATTCTGATACACACCCCCCCCCCCCCCCCCCACACACACACACACACACACACCGGGAGAAGTGGAATTGAGCTAAAATTAACATTCATACATAACACTATGCATAACGCTCACACGTGGAATACACACACTCGGCACTCTCAACTATATGTGCTTTGATTTAGTTGACTATTTAATATAGCCTTCACCACCATGTGCTGCAGTGCGAACTCATGTTGTGTATTCAGCGTCCCTAGACTGAATGCACTGGAATAATAAAATACTTTTCCTGATTCTGCTGCAAGACTAATCTCCTTTTATCCATTTGGGATATTCACGTGTTCTACTACTAAATGAGTCTGCGGTTATCTGAGGAAGATAACATCGCATCAAGACATTGCCTCAGAGCAGATATTAAAATGTCAACCAAACCTCTTCCTTCTTTAAAAATATATATATATATATATATTAAGAAAAGCAAGCTAGCAAACATCTCCTGTGGATGTATCTAACATTTCCTGTGACTAAATGACTGTAAGCCCATCCACTAAGCACGTTGACTTATTCATTTTTTCATTTAAACTCAATGATTGTGTATGTATTGGCATGTTATGCAAAACATTAACAATATACAAGGAGGTTTATGGTCAGGTTGTTGAGGTTTTATGGTCATGTTGTTGAAGCTTATGGTGAGGTTGTTGAAGTTTATGGGAAGGTTGTTGAGGTTTATGGGAAGATTGTTGAGGTTTATGGTGAGGTTTATGGGCAGGTTGTTGAGGTTTATGGTGAGGTTGTTGAGGTTTATGGGAAGGTTGGTGAGGTTTATGGTGAGGTTTATGGTAAGGTTGTTGAGGTTTATGGGAAGGTTGGTGAGGTTTATGGTGAGGTTTATGGTGAGGTTGTTGAGGTTTATGGTGAGGTTGTTGAGGTTTATGGGAAGGTTGGTGAGGTTTATGGTGAGGTTTATGGTGAGGTTGTTGAGGTTTATGGTGAGGTTGTTGAGGTTTATGGGAAGGTTGTTGAGGTTTATGGGAAGGTTGTTGAGGTTTATGGTGAGGTTTATGGTGAGGTTGTTGAGGTTTATGGGAAGGTTGTTGAGGTTTATGGTCAGGTTGTTGAGGTTTATGGTGAGGTTTATGTTGAGATTGTTGAGGTTTATGGTGAGGTTTATGGTGAGGTTGTTGAGGTTTATGGTGAGGTTGTTGAGGTTTATGGGAAGGTTGTTGAGGTTTATGGTGAGGTTTATGGTGAGGTTGTCGAGGTTTATGGGAAGGTTGTTGAGGTTTATGGTCAGGTTGTTGAGGTTTATGGTGAGGTTTATGTTGAGATTGTTGAGGTTTATGGTGAAGTTGGTGAGGTTTATGGTCAGGTTGTTGAGAGTTATGGTGAGGTTGTTGAGGTTTATGGTGAGGTTTATGGTGAGGTTGTTGAGGTTTATGGTGAGGTTGTTGAGGTTTATGGGAAGGTTGTTGAGGTTTATGGTGAGGTTTATGGTGAGGTTGTTGAGGTTTATGGGAAGGTTGTTGAGGTTTATGGTCAGGTTGTTGAGGTTTATGGTGAGGTTTATGTTGAGATTGTTGAGGTTTATGGTGAAGTTGGTGAGGTTTATGGTCAGGTTGTTGAGAGTTATGGTGAGGTTGTTGAGGTTTATGGTGAGTTTTTTTTTGGTTTATTATGAAGTTGTTTCAGCCTGTTATTAGACTTTACCTTATATAAACATGCCAAAAAGTTATTTCAGCTGTGGTCAGATACTGTCACCAACCAGGTGCTGAAATCCCATAAATCCTAACATGTGGGCCGGCCTGAACATATTTCAATATGCTTTGCATAAAAATGAGAGCGAGCGTATGATTGAGCTGTGTGAATGCTTCAGTCTAAGAACAAAAAGATGAAGTTAAGAATGTGAAATGATCAGTTGACATGACAACCACAATGTCGTTGACTGACCACAACTTTCGTTGCGAAGAAATGTTTGATTAGAGATGTGTGATCCTAAAATGGTCGGTCTTTAACTCAATCAAGATTTATTTTGAAAAATCCATATCCTCACTAGTCAGAGGGGGAGGGTGGAAGGTTGGTTGGTGTTTGAGTCATTTTAGCAGTCTTGTCTCAATCCAGAGCCAGACATGTAATACATCATCTAAACATCAGATTCTGTTCCATTAGGTCAAAGGTCCTGTATGACGTGTGTTTAGTTTTTGTACTGAGCAGCCCTCTCTGCCAGGTCTCCCCTGTGAGATGTCTTCTGACCTGGTTAAATACAAAACAAATGTGTTTACTGTCCGGCCTGTGGGGCGGAGCAAGTTGTAGCAGGTGCGTCCACCTGTCCTCAGCTTGACCTCAGTGATGATGTAACCGATGGTCACCGGAGAAGACGCTCTGACGCTATAATTTATTCGGCAACAGACCACCTTAAACGACGAGGAGGAGGAGGAAGGACAAAAGGTTGTATGAGGTTTTAATTCTGAGCCGGAATGGTCCAGTTTAGCCCCGTGTTTCCCAAAAGGAGGGTCGGGACCCACTGGTGGGACGCAGCCAATTTCTACTAGGTCACAGCCTACAACTGGATGATAGAAGGAAAATGGTACTTTTGTTTTATTCAGCGTCAGGGCCACAGGAATTTGTTTTAATTTAGCCAAGGCGACAGAGCAATTATTTTTTATTAACCTATAGCCTACAGTTGGGTCTGTAACAGTACTGGTAGGTAGGTAACCTATAGTCTGGTCTGTAACAGTACTGGTAGCTAGGTAACCTATAGTCTGGTCTGTAACAGTACTGGTAGCTAAGTAACCTATAGTCTGGTCTGTAACAGTACTGGTAGCTAGGTAACCTATAGTCTGGTCTGTAACAGTACTGGTAGCTAGGTAACCTATAGTCTGGTCTGTAACAGTACTGGTAGGTAACCTATACCCTGGTCTGTAACAGTACTGGTAGGTAGGTAACCTATAGTCTGGTCTGTAACAGTACTGGTAGGTAGGTAACCTATAACCTGGTCTATAACAGTACTGGTAGCTAGGTAACCTATAGTCTGGTCTGTAACAGTACTGGTAGCTACGTAACCTATAGTCTGGTCTGTAACAGTACTGGTAGGTAGGTAACCTATAGTCTGGTCTGTAACAGTACTGGTAGCTAGGTAACCTATAGTCTGGTCTGTAACAGTACTGGTAGGTAACCTATAGTCTGGTCTGTAACAGTACTGGTAGCTAGGTAACCTATAGTCTGGTCTGTAACAGTACTGGTAGCTAAGTAACCTATAGTCTGGTCTGTAACAGTACTGGTAGCTAGGTAACCTATAGTCTGGTCTGTAACAGTACTGGTAGCTAGGTAACCTATAGTCTGGTCTGTAACAGTACTGGTAGGTAACCTATACCCTGGTCTGTAACAGTACTGGTAGGTAGGTAACCTATAGTCTGGTCTGTAACAGTACTGGTAGGTAGGTAACCTATAACCTGGTCTATAACAGTACTGGTAGCTAGGTAACCTATAGTCTGGTCTGTAACAGTACTGGTAGCTACGTAACCTATAGTCTGGTCTGTAACAGTACTGGTAGCTAGGTAACCTATAGTCTGGTCTGTAACAGTACTGGTAGGTAACCTATAGCCTGGTCTGTAACAGTACTGGTAGCTAGGTAACCTATAGTCTGGTCTGTAACAGTACTGGTAGGTAACCTATAGCCTGGTCTGTAACAGTACTGGTAGGTAACCTATAGCCTGGTCTGTAACAGTACTGGTAGCTAGGTAACCTATAGTCTGCTCTGTAACAGTACTGGTAGCTACGTAACCTATAGTCTGGTCTGTAACAGTACTGGTAGCTAGGTAACCTATAGTCTGGTCTGTAACAGTACTGGTAGGTAACCTATAGCCTGGTCTGTAACAGTACTGGTAGCTAGGTAACCTATAGTCTGGTCTGTAACAGTACTGGTAGGTAACCTATAGCCTGGTCTGTAACAGTACTGGTAGGTAACCTATAGCCTGGTCTGTAACAGTACTGGTAGCTAGGTAACCTATAGTCTGGTCTGTAACAGTACTGGTAGCTAGGTAACCTATAGTCTGGTCTGTAACAGTACTGGTAGGTAACCTATAGCCTGGTCTGTAACAGTACTGGTAGCTAGGTAACCTATAGTCTGGTCTGTAACAGTACTGGTAGGTAACCTATAGCCTGGTCTGTAACAGTACTGGTAGGTAACCTATAGCCTGGTCTGTAACAGTACTGGTAGCTAGGTAACCTATAGTCTGGTCTGTAACAGTACTGGTAGGTAACCTATAGCCTGGTCTGTAACAGTACTGGTAGGTAACCTATAGCCTGGTCTGTAACAGTACTGGTAGCTAGGTAACCTATAGTCTGGTCTGTAACAGTACTGGTAGCTAGGTAACCTATAGTCTGTAACAGTACTGGTAGCTAGGTAACCTATAGCCTGGTCTGTAACAGTACTGGTAGGTAGATCCCCCTGTTCCTCCCCTCTCTGTACCAGAGCCCCCTGTTCCTCCCCTCTCTGTACCAGAGCCCCCTGTTCCTCTCCTCTCTGTACCAGAGCCCTCTGTTCCTCTCCTCTCTGTACCAGAGCCCTCTGTTCCTCTCCTCTCTGTCCCGGGGGAAGAATTAGGCTAATAAGAGTATGACTAAGGAATGTGATTAACTAAACAGGCCTAGAGATAAAGAGCTGCTGCATTTGATCAGAGCAACAACAGGCTGACAGACTGCCCTGACCCCTGACCCCTGCTGCCGGGGATACAGGAGCACATCACCATGGTGGTTGGCGATGTTACACCTCTGGGTTTGAAAACTCTGTGATGGTGGTAGTGGTAAAGATTCCACCATATTGATTCTACCTCACAGGTCTGCAAACATTGAAGGGTTAGGACCAACGGGACTCATAGGGATCAAACTGGGATCGGCCCCGCATGGTAGTCGGTCCCATAAAAATTGAATGACTGGAACTGGGGGGGGGGGGGGGGGGATTCTAGGAATTGTATTTCTATGGTTGGTCCCTGCATGGAATGTGGTGACATTCATCCCTCTCTGGTTACTGGAGTACTGTTTCATGGATAGAAACATTGTTACTAGAATGGACATTCCCATTTGAGTCAATGCAGAACATTGAGTGGAATGAGTGGGAGTACTGGGTTTACAAGAGCAAGACGCGAGGAGGTTGAATAAGACCCGATGGTAACAGTACATTGCCATACAATGACGTGAAGGAGACAGGATGACATCATCTAGCACCGTTACTATTAACGAGCACAGAACATGAGATGTGGCGGGGCAGATGTTAGTACAACCCCATACAATGACGTGAAGGAGATAGGATGACATCATCTAGCACCCTTACTATTAACGAGCACAGAAAATGAAGGAGATCAGACAGCCTCCCCACTGTTAGACCGGCTTAGACCTGCACTGAGATCAGAGAGCCTCCCCACGGTTAGACCGGCTTAGACCTGCACTGAGATCAGAGAGCCTCCTCACTGTTAAGACCGGCTTAGACCTGCACTGAGATCAGAGAGCCTCCCCACTGTTAGACCGGCTTAGACCTGCACTGAGATCAGAGAGCCTCTGCACTGTTAGACCGGCTTAGACCTGCACTGAGATCAGAGAGCCTCCCCACTGTTAGACCGGCTTAGACCTGCACTGAGATCAGAGAGCCTCCCCACGGTTAGACCGGCTTAGACCTGCACTGAGATCAGAGAGCCTCCTCACTGTTAAGACCGGCTTAGACCTGCACTGAGATCAGAGAGCCTCCCCACTGTTAGACCGGCTTAGACCTGCACTGAGATCAGAGAGCCTCCCCACTGTTAGACCGGCTTAGACCTGCACTGAGATCAGAGAGCCTCCCCACTGTTAAGACGGGCTTAAATACAATCGAATCTTTCTCTTCTATTTGAAACTATTCTGTTCTAATCAGTTCTTATAGGAATTGAGTGTTGATAAAGACATAATCCTAACCACTATGGAGCCATGCCAAAGTGTCACAGCATTACTGGGGGAACATTTGTCCCCCATTGTGTTTTGTCAGACAGAGACTAACAAAAGCAGCAGTGCCGATGAGTTTATTGACTGAAAAATTAACCGTCTTGTTTTCTTTTCAACAGGATAGTAATCTTGTCGTAAGCACATAAACCCTTCTCTCTCTCTCTCCACAGCTACAGACTACAGAGATTTTCTGCTTACCGCAACAGTGAGTGACATTTATAAGACGGATCGTTTTTCTGCGTCTGTAGGAGTGATGAATCAGATTACACGGACGGGAAAGACCTGGTCCAAGATCAGTACCCCTTGTCTGACAGGACAGGACAGTACGGGAAAGACCTGGTCCAAGATCAGTACCCCTTGTCTGACAGGACAGGATGGGAAAGACCTGGTCCAAAATCAGTACCCCTTGTCTGACAGGACAGGACAGTACGGGAAAGACCTGGTCCAAGATCAGTACCCCTTGTCTGACAGGACAGGATGGGAAAGACCTGGTCTCAGAGTAGGACTCCCGGGTGGTGCAGTGGTTTAAGGCACTGCATCTCAGTGCTAGAGGTGTCACTACAGACCCTGGTTTAATTCCAGGCTGTATCGCAACCAGATTAGATTGGGAGACCCATAGGGCGGCGCACAATTGGCCCAGCGTCGTCCGGGTTTGGCCGAGGGGGGTAGGCCGTCATTGTAAATAAGAATTTGTTCTTAACCGACTTGTCTAGTTAAATAAAGGACATTGTGTGCTGATCTAGGATCAGACCCCCCCCCCCCCCCCCCCCGTCCATGTAATCTTATTCATTATGATTTAAAAGGCAAAAAGGATCCTAGATCAGCACTCCTCTACTGTGAGATGCGTTTCTACAGGCCCTGGAGGTAGAATCACACATAATGCTTTAATTATGCAAAAAAAGAAATACATGAAAGCCGTTTGATTTGAAATGGAGGGAAGAAGGAAAGAAGGCACAACCACACAGAGAAGAGTATGAATGTTTTAATGAAGATGTAGATGAGAGGGGTCCTATGTTGTCCCAAATGGCACCCTATTCCCTATGTAGTGCACTACTCTGGGTCAAACGTAGTGCACTACTCTGGGTCAAAAGTAGTGCACTACGTAGGGAATAGGGTGCCATTTGGGACACAAAGGGGTAGGGTGATAAAGGCCTGCTGATCTGCTGCACTTCACAGTTTTACAACGGACAAGAAAAACCAGGACAGGAAAATATATTTTTTCCATTTTAAATCTTTATTAATGAATTACTTACATTTACTGTAATTTACATAGGGAGTGATTGATTATTTAACACAGGACTGTATGCAATTGATTAGATAATGAAAGTGTATATGAGAAAGTAGCTGAACTGTCAGTGAACTTAAGAAGCATAGATTCAAGCATGACATTACAGAGGAGCAGAAGGTTACAGAGGAGCAGAAGGTTAGAGGAGCAGAAGGTTACAGAGGAGCAGAAGGTTACAGAGGAGCATGACATTACAGAGGAGCATGAGGTTACAGTGGAGCAGAAGGTTACAGAGGAGCAGAAGGTTACAGAGGAGCATGAGGTTACAGAGGAACAGAATGTTAGAGGAGCATGACATTACAGAGGAGCAGAAGGTTACAGAGGAGCATGAGGTTACAGAGGAGCAGAAGGTTACAGAGGAGCATGAGGTTACAGAGGAGCAGAAGGTTACAGAGGAGCATGAGGTTACAGAGGAGCATGAGGTTACAGAGGAGCATGAGGTTACAGAGGAGCATGAGGTTACAGAGGAACAGAAGGTTACAGAGGAGCATGAGGTTACAGAGGAGCAGAAGGTTACAGAGGAGCATGAGGTTACAGAGGAGCAGAAGGTTAGAGGAGCATGACATTACAGAGGAGCAGAAGGTTAGAGGAGCAGATGGTTACAGAGGAGCATGAGGTTACAGAGGAGCAGAAGGTTACAGAGGAGCATGACATTACAGAGGAGCAGAAGCATGAGGTTCCAGAGGAACATGAGGTTCCAGAGGAGCATGAGGTTCCAGAGGAGCAGAAGGTTCCAGAGGAGCAGAAGGTTCCAGAGGAGCAGAAGGTTACAGAGGAGCATGACATTACAGAGGAGCAGAAGGTTCCAGAGGAGCAGAAGGTGACAGAGGAGCAGAAGGTTACAGAGGAGCAGAAGGTTACAGAGGAGCAGAAGGTTACAGAGGAGCAGAAGCATGAGGTTACAGAGGAGCATGCGGTTACAGAGGAGCAGAAGCATGAGGTTACAGAGGAGCAGAAGGTTCCAGAGGAGCAGAAGGTGACAGAGGAGCAGAAGATTACAGAGGAGCAGACGCATGAGGTTACAGAGGAGCAGAAGCATGAGGTTACAGAGGAGCAGAAATAACAATGACAAGCCTATAACGCATTGAACAAATACACTCAACTTGGATAGCTTTATTGTATAAAAAAAACGCTATAAAACACTGGCTCCTTGATAGCCTATCCCCCACCCCTAGTGTACACGTTAATGCACGCGCCCACGGAAACAAACAAACAAACACACGCGCATACATACATACACGCACGCAAACTCAGGGCATGCGGAATATACCTAGTTTACAGCATATCGACTAGCACTAGAGTAGGCTGTTGTAGCCTATTGATTGCAACACTGTGCATAGAGAGAGAGGGGGGGGGGGGGGGGGTCTGGCTGGCCGCGGTAGATAAAGTCACTGGATGGTTCACAGTGAAACAAACACAAAATGCTCATCTTGCAGATTTAGTCTGCTCAAGCTACCGTATCTTATAACGGTTTTCTCTTTGTTTTCTTCTCCAACAATGACCCTCTTATTATAAAAGGATGTGCGGGAGGCGACAGCTTGGCGCGTTGCCGGATTCCCCTCTCTATAGTATCCCCCTCCTGATCTACTCAGCTCAACCTGAACTGCCTGGCTGGCGGCATCCCATAATGATTCTGAATCATCCGCAGCAGCAGGCAGCAGAAGCACTAAGTCATATTCATACTCACCACAACGATTTCCTGGGAGGAAGATGATGTTCTTTGTTGTAGGAGGTCACCCCCAGAGCCAGCTGCATAACAGTAATATATTTCTGGTAATTCACCATGGTATTGTCCACCGCTACTAAGAATCCAACCCAAATAAAAACATAGGTAATCATATATTCGTAGTAGTTTATTCCCTGGCAGAGTCTGCCTTCACTGCGTCTTCCTTGTTCAGCAGCATCTCAACGCCATTTCCAGTAGCGGCGAAGGACTGACAGGGGAAACACTCCCCGAGGAACTGAGAGAAAGGTGCCATACCGCGACTAAGAGCCATGTCCGCAATGACAGTACCAAGACTAGACTCCTCTAATCGTATTAGCTCTCAGAATAGATCGCCAATCCATTCGATTTTTAGTCAGGATTTAAACATTATTTTTATTTACTCCTTCCTTCCTTTCTCCGGGACCGCGGGGACTTTGCTGGAAAACAGTCTGTGAAAAACGGTCTGTACTGCTGCGTTGGTTCAAGCGTCCGTGCGTGAGGTAGGGGAGAGTGTGTTGGCTATGTATAGTCAGAAAGAGGCACAGAGAGGAGAGGGAAGGAGGGGGGGGGGGGGGGGGGTAGTATTTGAAAAGGACGAATTAATAATACATTTTGAGGATCTTGTTGCATTTACTTATGCGGTCTTACATCGGCGCTACTTCGAAACCTTATATCCTACTGCCCTTCTCCATTGTGTAAAAACACATTTGATTCTATTGTACCTGTCATGAACTGTAGCCTATGACGTGTTGGGGATTGGGGAAGCTACTCTGAAAACAGTTACTACACACTGGAAGAAGCTACGCTACACTAAAGCTACTCTTACTTTTAAAAAGTAGTTCACTATCTCCAAAAAAACTACTTCATGATCAATTCGGGTATCTGTAATAAATTTGAAATACCATACACCACAAATTGCCAAAAAAACTGATCATGCTGGTGTCAGATGTTCGCTGAATGTGTAATCAAGTGAGATTAGGCAGGTCTGAAGTCTGAAATTCTTGCCTACTTCAGCCATGTTTTCTGTTCTTTTTACAAAAAAATGAAGTAGTGTGTAGTTCCAGTAGTTAGCTACATCGCTACATGGTAAAACAGTAGTGTGTAGTTCCAGTAGTTAGCTACACCGCTACATGGTAAAACAGTAGTGTGTAGTTCCAGTAGTTAGCTGCACCGCTACATGGTAAAACAGTAGTGTGTAGTTCCAGTAGTTAGCTGCACCACTACATGGTAAAACAGTAGTGTGTAGTTCCAGTAGTTAGCTACATCGCTACATGGTAAAACAGTAGTGTGTAGTTCCAGTAGTTAGCTACACGGTAAAACAGTAGTGTGTAGTTCCAATAGTTAGCTACATGGTAAAACAGTAGTGTGTAGTTCCAGTAGTTAGCTACACGGTAAAACAGTAGTGTGTAGTTCCAGTAGTTAGCTACACGGTAAAACAGTAGTGTGTAGTTCCAATAGTTAGCTACACGGTAAAACAGTAGTGTGTAGTTCCAGTAGTTAGCTACACCGCTACATGGTAAAACAGTAGTGTGTAGTTCCAGTAGTTAGCTACACCGATACATGGTAAAACAGTAGTGTGTAGTTCCAGTAGTTAGCTACACGGTAAAACAGTAGTGTGTAGTTCCAATAGTTAGCTACATGGTAAAACAGTAGTGTGTAGTTCCAGTAATTAGCTACACGGTAAAACAGTAGTGTGTAGTTCCAGTAGTTAGCTACACGGTAAAACAGTAGTGTGTAGTTCCAATAGTTAGCTACATGGTAAAACAGTAGTGTGTAGTTCCAGTAGTTAGCTACACCACTACATGGTAAAACAGTAGTGTGTAGTTCCAGTAGTTAGCTACACCGATACATGGTAAAACAGTAGTGTGTAGTTCCAGTAGTTAGCTACACGGTAAAACAGTAGTGTGTAGTTCCAGTAGTTAGCTACACAGTAAAACAGTAGTGTGTAGTTCCAATAGTTAGCTACATGGTAAAACAGTAGTGTGTAGTTCCAGTAGTTAGCTGCACCGCTACATGGTAAAACAGTAGTGTGTAGTTCCAGTAGTTAGCTGCACCGCTACATGGTAAAACAGTAGTGTGTAGTTCCAGTAGTTAGCTGCACCGCTACATGGTAAAACAGTAGTGTGTAGTTCCAGTAGTTAGCTACACCGCTACATGGTAAAACAGTAGTGTGTAGTTCCAGTAGTTAGCCACATCGCTACATGGTAAAACAGTAGTGTGTAGTTCCAGTAGTTAGCTACACCGCTACATGGTAAAACAGTAGTGTGTAGTTCCAGTAGTTAGCTACACCGCTACATGGTAAAACAGTAGTGTGTAGTTCCAGTAGTTAGCTACACCGCACCATGGTAAAACAGTTGTTAATTACTGAAAACACTACCAAGATTTGAATTGAGTTCAACTACCACCAAGCTACTGCAAAATGTAGTTAAATTACTCGTTGAACTACATACATGTTGTTCACTAGTCCCCAACACTGATGACCTACCATTTATTTATTAATTTAGAAACTATTTCATTCGATTAATAATGTAAGTAGGCCTATTCTATACAATATGAAAAGTTCTTAATAAGAAATAAAATAATTTGTGGTAAAAATAGGTTTCAGTGACATTGAAGCGAACAGCAACAGAACCAGAATTGCGTGGGTCTGTTCCAGCACCACAGGGCGGTGGACAGCGACCTTCTCAGCGACCCACTGGGAGTCCCTATGAGAATTCACGACCCTGCCAAGTCGCACTACTTCTTGACACACTGCTCGCTTAACCTGGATGCCAGCTGCACTAATGTGTCAGAGGAAACACTGTACAATTGGCAAACCAAAGTCAGTGTGCATGCACCGGACCCACCACAAGGAGGTGCTAGAGTGCAATGGGACAAGGACATTTCAGCCAGTCAAACCCTCCCCCTAACCTGGACGATGCTGGGCCAATTTTGCACCGCCTGATGGGTCTCCCGGTCACGGCCGGCTGCAACCGAGCCTGGACTTGAACAAGGACCAGTGGCACAGCTAGCACTGCGATGCAGTGTCTTAGACCACAGTGCCACTTCGGAGGCCCTATATTTCTTTTTTAAATTTTTATAATAAATAAAAATATATATTTTGAATAATAATGATCAATTAAGTATATTTGAGTTTAACCTTAATATTTGTTATAATATTTATTCTGTGTTTTCTGGTGGAAATAAACTGAAATTGCAACAAACTTTCAATGGCTTGTTTTAAAAATAGCAATATTTTGATTTCGTTGTCAAATAACTGAAAGTGAGAGGTTGTAATCTGAATAAATGAAAAAAGGCCATTCTTGAACACGGGGGTGAGACAGTCTTACTAATCTGCTAGAGAACCAGTTTGGATTTAACTATAGCTTTTGTATGACTGAAGCCTTTAGTGAGAGGTCTAATGCTATAATATTTACACATTTCTGCCCTCCAAATGTATATACATTATAAAAATAGGCCCATTTAATTTTGTCTGTGTTGCCATTCCAAATAAACTGCAATATGTTTTGCTCATATAATTTTTAAAAAACAAATCGTTAGGTGTAGGCAGGCCCCACCCCCAAGTGACAGTTAAGCTGACGTAGGATAATGTGATTAGCATGAGGTTGTAAGTAACAAGAACATTTCCCAGGACATCGACATACCAGCTTACAGTGCCTTGCGAAAGTATTCGGCCCCCTTGAACTTTGCGACCTTTTGCCACATTTCAGGCTTCAAACATAAAGATATAAAACTGTATTTTTGTGTGAAGAATCAACAACAAGGGGGACACAATCATGAAGTGGAACGACATTTATTGGATATTTCAAACTTTTTTAACAAATCAAAAACTGAAAAATTGGGCGTGCAAAATTATTCAGCCCCCTTAAGTTAATACTTTGTAGCGCCACCTTTTGCTGCGATTACAGCTGTAAGTCGCTTGGGGTATGTCTCTATCAGTTTTGCACATCGAGAGACTGAATACTTTCGCAAGGCACTGTAGGTAAACTGGGATATGACTAAAGAGTTCATCAGGGTGATTTTCCACAAATAGACATTTTACTTTCCATGGTAGCAAGATCTAATCTATTTTTGCTAACTTTCTATTAAAATGTATTCTAGTGAGTTAATTTCTTTCTTCTGGGATATGAATACAGAGTATGTCCACTTCACCGTCAGACCATTTTATTGGTAAACTACACGGTAATGTAAAAGTTAACATTTTTGGTGATCCAATACGTAATATAGTACACCTACCATAATTTGCTTTTAATCCAGAGAGGTTACAGAAATTATCTAGATCCTCTATGTGGCTGTGGAGGGATTCAAATTGTGGATTTAAACGAAAAGTTGAATCATCAGAGTACAATGACACCTTTGTTTTTAAGCCCTGAATTTATTACCCCATGATATTATAGTTGGATCGGTTTTTGGTAGCTAACATTTCGATGGCCGTAATAAACAGATATGCTGATAGTGGACAACCTTGTTTTACTCCTCTTGACAGTTTAATACTTTCTGAGATGTAGCCATTATTTACTATTTTACACCAAGGGTTACTATACATAACTTTTACCCATTTTATAAGAGATTTTTCAAAATTCAAGTATTGATTGATTGAATTTATTTAAAAAAAAATACATACCTAAGGGCGCTCCAGCTGATGACGCCTCCACATACAATTTTTATATAAATTCCAGTTGTAATTTATCAAAAGTCAGCTATGAATACCAGGCCTGGTTACCATATAGATGAATGAGCCAAATCTGTTTATGGTCCAATAACATATAACACATAACACGCCTCATCTGTTTCACCTGTCTTTGTGATTGTCCCACCCCCCCCTCCCCCCCAGGTGTCTCCCAGTTTCCCCATTATCCCCAGTGTATTTATGCCGGTGTTCTCTGTTTGTCTGTTGCCAGTTCGTCTTGCTTATCAAGTCAACCAGCGTCTTTGTATCAGCTCCTGCTGTTCCCCAGTCTCTCTTTTCTTGTCCTCCTGGTTTTGACTCTTGCCTGTTCTGACCCCGAGCCCGCCCACCTGACCACTCTGCCTGCCCCTGACCCTGACTCTGCCTGCCGTCCTGTACCTTTGCCCCCTGTTGCTGTAATAAACATTGTTACTTCGACACAGTCTGAATCTGGGTCTTACCTTGATCCCTGATACTACGAACTGGCCATGACTGACCCAGCAGACCCGAGGCCAGCTGTGCCATCTATTCCCGCCTTAGGGAGGGGGTCCAAACGTTGCCTGAATGGCATGACTGGGCATTGAACAGTTTGCTGGAGCAATTCCGCAGGTTGTCTGGGAGGTAGCCTACCACGGTGGTAACAGACACTACAGTAGCAGATACTACAGTAGCAGATACTTCTTCCTACAGTAGCAGATACTACAGTAGCAGATACGTCTTCCTACAGTAGCAGATACTTCTTCCTACAGTAGCAGATACTACAGTAGCAGATACTTCTTCCTACATTAGCAGATACTACAGTAGCAGATACTTCTTCCTACAGTAGCAGATATTACAGTAGCAGATACTTCTTCCTACAGTAGCAGATACGTCTTCCTACTGTAGCAGATACTTCTTCCTACAGTAGCAGATACTACAGTAGCAGATACGTCTTCCTACAATAGCAGATACTACAGTAGCAGATACGTCTTCCTACAGTAGCAGATACTTCTTCCTACAGTAGCAGATACTTCTTCCTACAGTAGCAGATACTACAGTAGCAGATACCTCTTCCTACAGTAGCAGATACTACAGTAGCAGATACCTCTTCCTACAGTAGCAGATACGTCTTCCTACAGTAGCAGATACTACAGTAGCAGATACTTCTTCCTACAGTAGCAGATACTACAGTAGCAGATACTTCTTACTACAGTAGCAGATACGTCTTCCCACAGTAGCAGATACTACAGTAGCAGACACTTCACTCCACCCCTCTCCTCTCCACCACTCCACCCCTCTCCTCTCCACCACTCCACCCCTCTCCTCTCCACCACTCTCCTCTCCACCCCTCTCCACCCCTCTCCTCTCCACCACTCCACCCCTCTCCTCTCCACCACTCCACCCCTCTCCACTCCACCATTCCACTCCACTCCACCATTCCACTCCTCTCCACCCCTCTCCTCTCCACCACTCTCCACCCCTCTCCTCTCCACCACTCCACCCCTCTCCACCACTCCACCCCTCTAGACCACTCCACTCCACCCCTCTACTCTCCACCACTCCACCCCACTCCTCCTCTCTCCTCTCCTGCCTCCTCCTCTCTCCTATCCCCTACCCTCTCTCCTCATCTCCTCCCTCCTCTCTTTTCTTTTCTTTTTTCTCCTCTCCTCTCCTCTCCTCTCCTCTCCTCTCCACCACTCCACCCCACCACTCTCCACCACTATCCTCTCCACCACTCCACCACCACTCTCCTCTCCACCCCTCTCCTCTCCACCACTCCACCCCTCCACCACTCTCCACCCCTCTCTACCACTCTCCTCTCCACCACTCCACCCCTCCACCCCTCGCCTCTCCACCCCTCTCCTCTCCACCACTCCACCCCTCCACCACTCTCCTCTCCACCACTCCACCCCTCCACCACTTTCCACCCCTTTCCTCTCCACCACTCCACCACTCTCCACCCCACCCCTCTCCTCTCCACCCCACCCCTCTCCACCACTCCACCCCTCCACCACTCTCCACCCCTCTCCTCTCCACCACTCCACCCCTCCACCACTCTCCTCTCCACCACTCCACCCCTCTCCACCACTCTCCACCACTCCACCCCTCCACCACTCTCCTCTCCACCACCCCTCTCCTCTCCTTTCTGCCCCATCATTATCCTTGTCACATGTGAACCCTGCTGACGCCTTTAATCACACAGACAAATGCACATATACTGTATGAAGTCAGACAGATGCACATATAGTGTATGAAGTCGTTATTCCCTGTAAGCAAATAGGACAGCCAGAACGGCCCTCTTTCCTGTGTCCTTAGATTTACACACACACACACACACACACACACGCGAGGCCCTCAGAACGGTCCTCTTTCGCATGTCCTTATTCCCTCATACTCTTTTACTGTCCACTGTCTTCTGCTTAGCAGAAACCCTATGGACTGGTTTGGAGGACTCGCGAGTCTGCATCCTATTCCCCCTCTATGGGCCCCAGTCAAAAGTAGTGCACTATGTAGGGAATAGGGCGCCATTTTGAACACGGGTGGACAGAGAGGAGTCGAGGCTGGAGGTCTCTGATCCAAATGGCACCCTGTTCCCTATATAATGCACTATCCATAGGGCTCTGGTCAAAGGTAGTGCACTATGTAGGGAATAGGGTCCCATTTGGGACGCAGTCCCACTACTGCTGAAAGGACATGATGTGATTTATTACTTTTGCACGAAACAGAGAGAGAAGTTTCCAGAGAAAGTCCTCTCCACTGCACCAAGAGAAGCACAGAGGGGACAATACCCTGCACACTCACACTGAATGCACTGGATGAATGCAGGCACACACACACACACACACACTTACTATGCTTGTGAGTACTTTTTCGGGACCAACAACTGATCCATAAACCTAAGCCTAAACCTAACCCCTAGATCTAACCCCTATACCTAACCTCGAAGCCTAAAAGTAACCCCTAAGCCTTAACCTAACCCTTAAACTTAAACCTAACCCCTAAACCTAACCCGAAACCTAAACCTAACCCCAAAGCCTAAACCTAACCCTTAAACCTAAAAGAGCCTTTTTCCAAGAGAGGACTGGCAAAATGTCCTCACTTTTCAGAATTTTTGTTAGTTTACTATTCTAGTGAGGACCTCTGGTGCTCACGTGGACACACACACACACACAGAGCTCCTGCTAATCTCCCCTGCTGCCAGATTTTCATTTGCCCCACTTATGTCACAAGGAGCAAGAGAGCGTAGTGACTTATAGGGGCGGCGGGTAGCCTAGTGGTTAGAGTGGAGAGGTGGCGGGTAGCCTAGTGGTTAGAGTGTAGAGGTGGCAGGTAGTCTAGGGGTTAGAGTGTAGAGGTGGCGGGTAGCCTAGTGGTTAGAGAGTAGAGGTGGCAGGTAGCCTAGTGGTTAGAGTGTAGAGGTGGCAGGTAGCCTAGTGGTTAGAGCGTTGGACTCGTAACTGGAAGGTTGTTTGATCGACTCCCCGAGCTGACAAGGTACAAATCTGTAGTTCTGTCCCTGAACAAGGCAGATAACCCACTGTTTCCTGGTCGGCCGTCAGTGTAAATAATAATTTGTTTGTATTAACTGACTTGCCAAGTTAAATGAAGGCTAAGAAATAACAATTGTGGGTAGCTGTTGTGTAGATACAGATGCATACGGGAATATCCCTCCCTGCGGATACTCACTTTATCCACCTTATGTATGTTGGGAATGACGTTTATTGGATGCTAATTTTTCCTGCACTAGTGTTTACCAATTTACCTATTTTTCAAAAATTCCTTGAATTACGAGGGAATATGCAGGAGATGAATCCCCCCGCCCAGGATGCAACCCTACCCATGCTCTGGGGGTTTACCCTCCTTTTCTGGGAGGAATGATATCTCACATGATCAGTACATGTCCCTTCAAAGACCCCAGACATCAATCCAGGGTATCTAAAGTGAGTTCCAAAGTGAGTTCCAAAGTGAGTTCCAAAGTGAGTTCCAAAGTGAGTTCCATGGTGGTTTTGGAGCAGTGGCTTCTTCCTTACTGAGTGGCCTTTCAGGTTATGACGATATAGGACTCGTTTTACTGTGGATATAGATACTTTTGTACCCGTTTCCTCCAGCATCTTCACAAGGTCATTTGCTGTTGTTCTGGGATTGATTTGCACTTTCGCACCAATGTACATTAATCTCCAGGAGACAGAACACGTCTCCTTCCTGAGCAGTATGACGGCTGCGTGGTCCCATGGTGTTTATACTTGCATACTATTGTTTGTACAGATGAACGTGGTACCTTCAGGCGTTTGGAAATTGCTCCCAAATATGAACCAGACTTGTGGAGGTCTAAAAAAAAATTCTGAGGTCTTGGCTGATTTCTTTTGATTTTCCCATGATGTCAAGCAAAGAGGCACTGAGTTTGAAGGTAGGCCTTGAAATATTGACTCAAATGACTCAAATTATGTCAATTAGCCTAACAGAAGCTTCTAAAGTCATGGCATCATTTTCTGGAATTTTCCAAGCTGTTTAAAGGCACAGTCAACTTAGTGTATGTACACTTCTGACCCACTGGAATTGTGATACAGTGAATTTTTTGTGAAATAATCTGTCTGTAAACAATTGTTTGAACATTTTCTTGTGTCATGCACAAAGTAGATGTCCTAACCGACTTGCCAAAACTAGAGTTTGTTAACAAGAAAGTTGTGGAGTGGTTGAAAAACACGTTAATGACTCCAACATAAGTGTATGTAAACTTCCGACCTCAACTGTATGTGTATATGCCTCCTTCCAATGTGACTTTTAAGACACCAGCTGTAACGATTCTCGTTGGTGGAAGGAGAGGAGGACCAAAATGCAGCGTGGTAAGTGTTCGTCATATTTTAATTGAACAAACTGAACACTACACAAAATAACAATAAAGAGAAAACGAAACAGTTCTGCCAGGTGAACCAGACACGAAACAGAAATTAAACACCCACAACCAAAATGGGGAAAACAGGCTCCCTAAGTATGATTCTCAATCAGAGACAACGAACGACACCTGCCTCTGGTTGAGAACCATACCAGGCCAAACACATAGAAATATAACATAGAAAAAAGAACATAGACTACCCACCCCAACTCACGCCCTGACCAACCTAACACAAAGACATAAATAAAAGAACTAAGGTCAGAACGTGACACCAGCAGTCCACAGATGCAGAGATGTGATTAATTGGTGCATGCAGAGTCATCAGTAAACTGACCTGGCTCGCACACATTGGTGTACAATACTCTAAAGTACTACCTAAGTAGTTTGAGGTATCTGTACTTTACTATTTATATTTTTTGACAACTTTTACTTCACTACATTTCTAAAGAAAAATAATGTATTTTTGAGTCCATACATTTTCCCTGACTTCAATTTTTTTTTTGAATGCTTAGCCGGACAGGACAATAGTCCAATTCACACACTTATCAAGAGAACATCCCTGGTCATCCCTACAGCCTCTGATCTGGCGGACTCACTAAACAGAGAACATCCCTGGTCATCCCTACAGCCTCTGATCTGACAGACTCACTAAACAGAGAACATCCCTGGTCATCCCTACTGCCTCTGATCTGGAGGATTCACTAAACAGAGAACATCCCTGGTCATCCCTACTGCCTCTGATCTGGCAGACTCACTAAACAGAGAACATCCCTGGTCATCCCTACTGCCTCTGATCTGGCAGACTCACTAAACAGAGAACATCCCTGGTCATCCCTACTGCCTCTGATCTGGAGGACTCACTGAACAGAGAACATCCCTGGTCATCTCTACTGCCTCTGATCTGGCAGACTCACTAAACAGAGAACATCCCTGGTCATCTCTACTGCCTCTAATCTGGAGGACTCACTAAACAGAGAACATCCCTGGTCATCTCTACTGCCTCTGATCTGGCAGACTCACTAAACAGAGAACATCCCTGGTCATCCCTACTGCCTCTGATCTGGCAGACTCACTAAACAGAGAACATCCCTGGTCATCCCTACTGCCTCTGATCTGGCAGACTCACTAAACAGAGGACATCCCTGGTCATCTCTACTGCATCTAATCTGGAGGACTCACTAAACAGAGAACATCCCTGGTCATCTCTACTGCCTCTGATCTGGCAGACTCACTAAACAGAGGACATCCCTGGTCATCTCTACTGCATCTAATCTGGAGGACTCACTAAACAGAGAACATCCCTGGTCATCCCTACTGCCTCTGATCTGGCAGACTCACTAAACAGAGAACATCCCTGGTCATCCCTACTGCCTCTTATCTGGCAGACTCACTAAACAGAGAACATCCCTGGTCATCCCTACTGCCTCTGATCTGGCAGACTCACTAAACAGAGAACATCCCTGGTCATCTCTACTGCCTCTGATCTGGCAGACTCACTAAACAGAGAACATCCCTGGTCATCTCTACTGCCTCTGATCTGGAGGACTCACTAAACAGAGGACATCCCTGGTCATCTCTACTGCCTCTGATCTGGTGGACTCACTAAACAGAGAACATCCCTGGTCATCCCTACTGCCTCTGATCTGGCAGACTCACTAAACACAAATGCTTTGTTTGTAAATGAATGTCAGTGATGCAGTGTGCCCCTGGCTATCTATAAATAAATAGAAAAAACGCAAGAAACTTGTGCCATCTGGTTTGTATTATATAAGGAATTTGAAATCATTCATACTTTTAATACTTCGTATATTTTAGCAATTCCATTTACTTTTGATACTGAAGTATATTTCAAACCAAATACTTTTAGACTTTTACTCAAGTAGTATTTTACTGTGTGACTTTCACTTTTAGTTGAGTCTTTTTCTATGAAGGTATCTTTTACTCAAGTTTGACATTTGAGGGCCTCCCGAGTGGCGCAGCTGGTATCACTACAGATCAGAGTTCAATCCCGGGCTATGTCACAGCCGGCCGTGACCGGTAGACTAGTGAGGCGACGCACAGTTGGCCCAGCGTCGTTAGGGGAGGGTTTTGGCCGGCTGGCATGCCCTTGTCCGATCGTGCTCTAGCGACTCCTGTGGCGGGCCAGGCACATGCACGCTGACACAGTCGCCAGTTGGACAGTGTTTCCTCCGACACATTGTGTGTGGCTGGTTTCCAGGTTAAGCAAGCAGTGTGTCAAGAAGCAGTGCGGCTTGGCAGGGTTGTGTTTTGGAAGAGGCATGGTGCCTCTCGGTGGATGCTGCAGTGTTACCCAAATGGGTCGGGAGCAACTGATTGCATGCGCTCTCAACCTTCGCCTCTCCAGAGTCCACACGGGAGTTGCAGCGATGGGACAAGACTAACTACCAATTAGGGGAAAAAAAATAATGACATTTGAGTACTTTCTCCACCACTGCTGGCATCCCACAAACACACAGCACAACACACTGAAAACTACAATCAATCTGCCTTTTTTCTAGGAAGTGTAGCCTTCAAGAAGAAGAACGAAAAAAAGCAAGTTGAGTTTTAAATAAAAATGGTATTATATGTCATTGATTGACATTACATTTCTATGGTGTAGACCAGTGGTTCCCAAACTTGTTAAAGTCTCATACAGCTTCAATCATTCAACCTCCAGCTGTACCCCCTCTAGCACCAGGGTCAGCGCACTCTCAAATGTTGTTTTCTTGCCATCATTGTAAGCATGCCACACACACACTATACGATACATTTATTAAACATAAGAATGAGTGTGAGTTTGTCGTCACAACCCGGCTCGTGGGAAGTGACAAAGAGCTCTTATAGGACCAGGGCACAAATAATAATATAATAATAACCAATCATTTTGCTCTTTATTGAACCATCTCACATATAAAACCTTATTTGTTCATTAAAAATAGTGAATAACTCACCACAGGTTAATGAGAAGTGTGTGCTTGAAAGGATGCACATAATGTTGGGTTGTATTGGAGAGAGTCTCCGTCTTAAATCATTTTCCACACACAGTCTGTACCTGTATTTAGTGTTCATGCTAGTGAGGACCGAGAATTCACTCTCACATAGGTACGTGGTTGCAAAGGGCCTCAGTGTCTTAACAGCATGATTTTCCAAGGCAGGACACTCTGAGTGCAGCCCTATCCAGAAATCCGGCAGCGGCTTCTGATTCAATTCAATTTTCACAGAACCACTTGTTGCAATTTCGATAAGGCGCTGTTGTTCAGATATCGGTAAGTGGACTGGAGACAGGGCATGAAAAGGATAACGAATCCAGTTGTTTGTGTCTTCCGTTTCGGGAAAGTACCTGTGTAATTGCTCACCCAGCTCACTCAGGTGCTTCACTATATCACATTTGACATTGTCTGTAAGCTTGAGTTCATTTGCACACAAAAAAATCATACAATGATGGAAAGACCTGTGTGATGTCCTTGTTAATGCAGACAGAGAAGAGCTCCAACTTCTTAATCATAGCCTGGATTTAGTCTCGCACATTGAATATAGTTGCGAAGAGTCCCCGTAATCCTAGATTCAGATCATTCAGGTGAGAAAAAACATCACCCAGATAGGCCAGTCGTGTGTGAAACTTGTCATCATGCAAGCGGTCAGACAAGTGAAAATTATGGTCAGTAAATAAAACTTTAAGCTTGTCTCTCAAATTTTAAAAAAACGTGTCAATACTTTGCCCCTTGATAACCATCGCACTTCTGTATGTTGTAAAAGCGTTACATGGTCACTGCCCATATCATTGCATAGTGTAGAAAATACATGAGAGCTCAGGGGCCTTGCTTTAATTAACAAAGTTAACCATTTTTACTGTAGTGTCCAAAACGTCTTTCAAGCTGTCAGGCATTCCCTTGGTAGGAAGAGCCTCTCGGTGGATGCTGCAGTGTTACCCAAGTGGTGTCGGGAGCAACTGATTGCACGCGTGTTACCACTCCACTATGTCTCCGGGTCATGGCTTTTGCTCCATCAGTACAGACACCAACATGAGCAGCAGCTACGTTTGGCTACATTCAGACCGTTAATTCCCGCTAGAGAGTAACGGTTAATGTGATTGGATGTTAATTATTTGACGAGGCTACCTGTATTTGACATTGTGTTGTTATTTCGCCGAACACTAGAAGGTTTAATTTTATTTTTGGCAGTGAAAACGAGGCTACTCAGGCGAGAGAAAAAAACCTCACCCAAATGTATAGCCCCGTTGGAAAATGTAAATGGACTGTTTGAAAATGTGAAGAAAAAAAAAAAAAAGTTGGAAAAAAATATATAAAAATATGATTCACATAAAAAAATATATATTTAAAAAAAAATGTGAATCAGATTTTTATTTGGCATACCCCCGACGGCATTGCAGGGGTACACCAGTTTGGGAATACCTGGTGTCGACAATATAGTTAGCGTGTGTATAATATGCTTAGACCTACACTCTGTCAAACAAATGTACACACACACACACACACACACACACACACACATGCATATGCACACATTGAAGAGTCAAGCACCAATGTCTGGAGGCACTGGCTGTCCTAGATCCAATAAGATAGTGAGTGAACAGACACACAAATTAACAAAGAAGACATTTCACTCAGGTTTACCAACAATCCTCCATGCCAGCACTACACGCTGCTACTCTGTATGAAATACACTATATATACAGAAGTATGTGGACAACCCTTCAAATTAGTGTATTCGGCTATTTCAGCCACACCCGTTGCTGACAGGTGTATAAAATCGAGCACACAGCCATGCAATCTCCATAGACAACCATTGGCAGTAGAATGAAAGTCACTAAGCGCTTCAGTAAGGCCAATGTGGCACCGTCATAGGATGCCACCTTTCAAAAAAGTCAGTTCTTCAAATTTCTGCGCTGCTAGAGCTGCCACGTACCACTAAGTGCTGTTATTGTGAAGTGGATATTTGGAGCAACACCGGCTCAGCCGCGAACTGGTAGACCACACAAGCTCACAGAATGAGACCACCGAGTGCTGAAGTGCGTAGCACGTAAAAAAATCCTCTGTCCTCGGTTGCAACACTCACTACCGAGTTCCAAATTGCCTCTGGAAACAACATCAGCACAATTAACTGTTCTTCGGGAGCTTCATGAAATGGGTTTCCATGGCCGAGCAGCCGCACACAAGCCTAAGGTCACCATGCGCAATGCCAAGCATCGGCTGGAGTGGTATAAAGTTTGCCACCATTGGACTCTGGAGCAGTGGAAATACATTCTCTGGAGTGATGAATCACGCTTCACTATCTGGCAGTCCAACCGACAAATCTGGGTTTGGCGGATGCCAGGAGAACACTTTGCCCCAATGCATAGTGCCCTGTAAAGTTTGGTGGAGGAGGAATAATGGTCTGTGCTGTTTTTCATGGTTGGGGCCACTTAGTTCCAGTGAAGGGAAATCTTAAATCTACAGCGTACAATGACGTTCTAGACAATTCTGAGCTCCCAACTTTGTAGTAACAGTTTGGGGAAGGCCATTTCCTGTTTCAGAATGACAAAGCCACTGTGCACAAAGCGAGGTCCATACAGAGTCCTAAACTCCAGTGAACACCGTTGGGATGAACTGGAACACCGATTGCGAGCCGGGCCTAATCGGCCAACATCCAGTGCCCAACCTCACTGAATGCTCTTGTGGCTGAATGGAAGCAAGTCCCCGCAGCAATGTTCCAACATCTAGTGGAAAGCCTTCCCAGAAGAGTGGAGGCTCCATAGTAATACCCATGATTTTGGAATGAGAAGTTTGACGAGCATGTGTCAACATATTTTGGTCATTTAGTTTGTATGTGAAACATTACTGTGTATGAAATATGTAAGAAACATTACTGTGTGTCAAACATACCCCTATATCAACCCATATTACCCCACTAGCAGCGATGTTTTAGCAAAACACCAGAAACACAGGTTTCACCACCTCTCGTTCTACTAGCAATAACATACCGATCACTCCGTGCCTTATCAGTAGCCATAACACCAACACCAACACACCACAGACACACACACACACACACACACCACACCAACACACTGAGCAGGCACACCAACCACCAACACACCTTACAGACACAACAACACCACACCAACACACAACACACCACACCAACACACCTTACAGACACAACACACCACACAGACACACCACACAGACACACCACACCAACACACCACACAGACACACCACACAGACCAACACAGACACACTAGACCAACACACCACACAGACACACACCACACAGACACACACCAACACACCACACAGACACACACCAACACACCACACCACACCTTACAGACACACTAACACACCTTACAGACACACCAGCACACCACACAGACAGACACACCACACCAACACACCACACAGACACACCTAGAGTGCATTGGAGAAGCGCAGCCATGTATTTTGCAAATATGCAAAAAAAAAGAAGAATTAAACCCAAATAGGACATATTTTGGCACCTCTCTTTTCCACCGGCCATGTGGACATGAAACACACATACCCAAAAGCAACCATTCCTTGGTTATCAGTAGCCTATATAGAAACTCATCACACCAATTGTCAGGTCACACCAATGCCTATAGCCTTTAGGTCACCGAGGGAAGCGCAGCGAAAGGGTTTTCTTATGAACAGAAATAAGATGACTTACATAGTCTTGTTAGCGTAGTGCTGCATCCCTTGTGGAGCTTCAGTGTGCATTCTGGTGGTGGGCTGTTTTCAGCTTGGGCTGTGTGTGTGTGTGTGTGTGTGTGTGTGTGTGTTTCTGTCAGCCTAGCTGTCTCTCTCAGTGTGTCACTTTCTCCTAGCTCTGAGTGTGTGTGGCTGTGTGTGTGGCTGTGTGTGTGTGTGTGTGTCAGTGCTAGTTCCAAGCTCAGGGCCAGACTACTGGGACACGGCTGTCTTCGAGCTGACTTGGCTGGCAGACATAGAAGAGGAGGCCTCCTTAACGGTCTGGGGAGCAATCCCTCCCTCCCTCTGCCTGCTTTCCAGGCCCTAGGTCCCTTCACTTCAGGGCTCCTCCTCCCTGTCTAGCTCCTCGACCTCTCAACAGTCCCCCCCTCCCCTTCCTGCCTGCCCTCCAGTCCCTGCACAACTTGCTCCCTCCCTCCCCTCCCCCCTCCTTCACTATATGCGCCCAGCGAAGGGGAGTGCCCTCCAGGGGGCCAAAAGGCCCAGAAAGATATCATCAATGACGATACACTCCCAGACAAGAGCAGTAGCCTTCCAGGACTATTCTCCACTGACGCGCTGGATAGAGAGATCCACTCTCCACTCATAGACACTATCATAATATAGAATATCACCATGATATCAACGATATACCATAGCTAAGTATTTATATTTGTCAGTATAGAGTACCTTTGGAAAGTATTCAGACCCCTTGACTTTTTCCACATTTTGTTACGTTACAGCTTTATTATATAATGGATTAAATCGTTTTCCCCCCTAATCAATCTACACACAATATAATGACAAGGTAAAAACAGGCTTTTAGAAATGTTTGCAAATTTATAAAATAAAACTGAAATATCACGTTTACATAAATATTCAGACCCTTTACTCAGCACTTTCTTGAAGCACCTTTGGCAGCGATTACAGCCTCAAGTCTTCTTAGGTATAATCCTACAAGCTTGGCACACCTGTATTAGGCGGAGTTTCTCCCATTCTTCTCTGCAGATCCTCTCAAGCTCTGTCAGGTTGGATGGGGAGCATCGCTGCACAGCTATTTTCAGGTCTCTAGAAATGTTTGATCGGGTTCAAGTCCGGGCTCTGGCTGGGCCACTCAAGGACATTCAGAGACTTATTCCGAAGCCACTCCTGCGTTGTCTTGGCTGTGTGCTTAGGGTCGTTGTCCTGTTGGAATGTGAACCTTCGTCCCAGTCTGAGATTCTTTGAGCTCTGGAGCAGGTTTTTAATCAAGGATCTCACTGTAATTTGCTCCTTTCATCTTTCCCTCGATCCTGACTAGACTCCCAGTCCCTGCCGCTGAAAAACATCCCCACAGCATGATGATGCCACCGCCATGCTTCACCGTAGGGATGGTACCAGGTTTCCTCCAGACGTGACGCTTGGCATTCAGGCCAACGAGTTCAATCTTGGTTTCATCAGACCAGGTAATCTCGTTTCTCATGGTCTGAGAATCTTTAGGTGCCTTTTGGCAAACTCTAAGCAGGCTGTATTTGTTTTTTGTATTTATTATGAATCTCCATTAGTTGCTGCCAATACTTTCTTCCTGGGGACTGTTCTAAAGTAGTGCACCCTATTCCCTATGGGCCCTGTTCTAAAGTAGTGCACCCTATTCCCTATGGGCCCTGTTCTAAAGTAGTGCACCCTATTCCCTATGGGCCCTGTTCTAAAGTAGTGCACCCTATTCCCTATGGGCCCTGTTCTAAAGTAGTGCACCCTATTCCCTATGGGCCCTGTTCTAAAGTAGTGCACCCTACTCCCTATGGGCCCTGTTCTAAAGTAGTGCACCCTATTCCCTATGGGCCCTGTTCTAAAGTAGTGCACCCTATTCCCTATGGGCCCTGTTCTAAAGTAGTGCACCCTATTCCCTATGGGCCCTGTTCTAAAGTAGTGCACCCTATTCCCTATGGGCCCTGTTCTAAAGTAGTGCACCCTATTCCCTATGGGCCCTGTTCTAAAGTAGTGCACCCTATTCCCTATGGGCCCTGTTCTAAAGTAGTGTACCCTATTCCCTATGGGCCCTGTTCTAAAGTAGTGCACCCTATTCCCTATGGGCCCTGTTCAAAAGCAGTGCACTACCAAGGGAATAGGGTGCCATTTGGGATGTACAATCAGACACATTCTGAGTGCTTCCAGTAGCCTATGAGAAAACAGATTCTCTGCTTCCAGTAGCCAGTGAGAAAAACAGATTCTCTGCTTCCAGTAGCCAGTGAGAAAAACAGATTCTCTGCTTCCAGTAGCCAGTGAGAAAAACAGATTCTCTGCTTCCAGCTAAATTAAAGGCAGTTAAATGTTTTAAAAACGTTACAATACATTCATAACAGATTTCACAACATATTAAGTGTCTATCTACTACCACATACGGTACCAGTCAAAATGTTGGACACACCTACTTAGAGCATACCAGATGGGATGGTGTATCGGTGTCGAATGCTGTGGTAGCCATGCTGGTTAAGCGTGCCTTGAATTGATAATAAATCAAAGACAGTGTCACGAGCAAAGCACCCCCACACCATCACACCTCCTCCTCCATGCTTCACGGTGGGAACCACACATGTGGAGATCATCACCTATTCTGCATCTTTCCACAGTGGTTAGAACCAAAAAATCTCAAATTTGGACTTGTCAGTCCAAAGGACAGATTTCCACCGGTCTAATATCCATTGCTTATGTTTCTTGGCCCAATCAAGTCTCTTCTTCTCATTGACATGCATATTATCAATGTTAGATCTCTAAGTAAATCCAAGGACCAGCCGTGCCGCCCTGTTCTCAGCCAATCCAATTTTCCTAAGTCTCTCTTTGTGGCACCTGACCACACGACTGAACAGTAGTCAAGGTGCTACAATACTAGGGCCTGTAGGACCTGCCTTGTTGATAGTGCTGTTAAGATGGCAGAGCAGCGCTTTATTAGGGACAGATTTTCATCCCATCTTAGCTTCTGTTGTATCAATATGCTTTGACCATGACAGTTTACAATCCAGGGTAACTCCAAGCAGTTTAGTCACCTCAACTTGCTCAATTTCAACATTATTCGTTACAAAATTTAGTTGAGGTTTAGGGTTTAGTGAATGATTTCTCGCAAATACAATGCTTTTTGTTTTAAGTGTAGCAGTGATTTCACCCACTGTAGTAGCTGACGTGTATAGTGTTGAGTCATCCGCATACATTGACACTCTGGCTTTACTCATGTCGTTAGTAAAGATTGAAAAAAGTAAGGGGCCTAGACAGGTGCCCTGGGGAATTCCCGATTGTACCTGGATTTTGTTGGCGAGAATGTCGATAATGTCAAAAGCCGCACTGAAGTCTAACAAAACAGCGACCCACAATCTTTTTATCATCAATTTCTCTCAGCCGATCATCGGCAATTTGTGTAAGTGCTGTGCTTGTTGAATGCTGAAAGTCTGTTGTCAATTTCTTTACTGTAAAACAGCATTGTATCTGCTCAAACACAACTTTTTCCAAACATTTACTAAGAGTTGGTAACAGGCTGATTGGTCGGCTAATCGAGACACTTAAATAGGCTTGACTATTCTTAGGTAGGGTAATACAGTTAGCTTCCCTCCAGGCCTGAGGGCACACACTTTCTAGTAGGCTTAAATAAAGATATGGCAAATAGGAGTGGCAATATCGTCCGCTATTATCCTCAGTAATTTTCCATCCAGATTGTCAGACCCCGGTGGCTTGTCATTGTTGATAGACAACTATAATTTGTTCACCTCTTCCACACTGACTTTACGGAGTTCAAAATGACAATGCTTGTCTTTCATAAATTTGTCAGACATTCTTGGATGTGTAGTGTCAGCGTTTGTTGCTGGCATGACACGCCTAAGTTTGCTAATCTTGCCAATGAAAGAAAATCATTAAAATAGTTGGCAATATCAGTGGGTTTTGTGATGAATGAGCCATCGGATTCAATAAATGGAGCTGAGTTTGCCTTTTTGCCTCAAATTTTTACTTAAGGTGCCTCAACTTTTTACTATCATTATTTATGTCATTTATCTTTGTTTCATAGTGTAGTTTCTTCTTTTTATTCAGTTTAGTCACATGCTTTCTCAGTTTGCAGCACATTTGCCAATCGGTTGTACCGCCAGCACAGTGAGTTTCAGAGATTGTCAGAATATGAATGTCATCTGTTACTAGGAAATTATTGATATTCATGAACTTTGTTTCTTAAGCTGCATATGTTAACGTGGACTAAACATGCACCTGTTAAGAAACTGACTGTTGGAACTGTTAAGGCTCCATGGATTGATGAAGAATTTAACAACTGTATGGTTGAAAGAGATGTGGCAAACGGAGTGGCTAATAAGTCTGGCTGCACATCTGACTGGCTTACTTACTGCAAATTCAGAAATTATTAAATTATTAGAAATTAAATAATAATTATTATTTATTATGAAGCCACGATCAATGATATAAAACGATTGATGGAGGAAAATAACTTTGTAGGACTTTAAAATTAAATGATGGGCAGAAAGACACATTCAACTCCATCTTTGATCGATATCAGTTGGCTTATTCATCACAAAACCATTTGATGTTGGCAATTATTTTAATGATTACTTCATTGGCAAAGTGGGCAAACTTAGGCAGGAAATGCCAACAATGAACAGTGAGCGATTATATTCATACATAAATAAACTAATAATGAAAGAAAAGCAGTGCAAGTTTGAATTTTGTCAAGTTAGTGTGGGAGAAGCAGATTTCTTTTTGTTAACGATCAATAATGACAAACCTCCTGGCATTGACAACTTAGATGGAAAGTTACTGAGGATGGTAGCTGACTCTATAGCCACTCCTATCTGTCATATCTTTAATCTGAGCCTAGAGGAAAGTCTTTGTCCTCAGGCCTGGAGGGAAGCCAAAGTAATTCCCCTACCCAAGAGTGGTATAGTGGCCTTTACTGGTTCTAACAGCCGACCTATCAGCTTGCTGCTCTTAACAAACTGTTGGAAAAAATAGCATTTGATCAAATACAATGCTATTTCCCTGTAAACAAATGAACAACAGACTTTCAGCGTGCTTATAGAGAAGGGCACTCAACATGTACTGCACTGACACAAATGACTGATGATTGGTTTAAAGACATTGATATTAAGAAGATTGTTTGTGGGAGCTGTACTGTTAGATTTCAGTGCAGCCTTTGATATTATTGACCATAACCTGTTGTTGAAAACACTTTTGTGTTATGGCTTTCAAACACAGCCTGTGTGTCCATGTATACTGATGATTCAACCATAAACGCATCAGTAACCACAGCTAATGAAGTCACTGAAACCCTTAACAAAGAGTTGCAGTTTGTATTGGAATGGGTGGCCAGTAATAAACTGGTCCTGAACATCTCTAAAACTAAGAGCATTGTATTTGGTACAAATCATTCCATAAGTTCTAGACCTCGGCTGGATCTGGTAATGAATGGTGTGACTGTTGAACAAGTTGGGGAGACTGAATGACTTGGCGTTACCTTAGATTGTAAACTGTCATGGTCAAAACATATAGATTCAATGGTTGTAGAGACGGGGAGAGGTCTGTCTGTAATAAAGAGATGCTCTGCTTTTTTGACACCAAACTCCACAAAGTAAGTCCTGCAGGCTCCAGTTTTATCTTATCTTGATTATTGTCCAGTCATGTGGTCAAGTGCTATAAAGAAAGACCTAGTTAAACTGCAGCTGTCCCAGAACAGAGCGGCACGTTTTGCTCTTCATTGTAATCAGAGAGCTGATATTAATACTATGCTGCCAGTCTCTCTTCTCTAAGAGTTGAGGAGAGACTGACTGTATCACTTCTTGTTTTTATAAGAAATATTAATGTGTTGAATATCCCAAATTGTTTGCATAGTCAAATTACACACAGCTCTGACACACACAATTATCCCACCAGGGGTCTTTTCACAATCCCAAAATCCAGAACAAATTCAAGGAAACCGTACAGTATTATATAGAGCCATTATTGCATGGAACTCCTTTCCTTCTCATATTACTCAAATAAACAGCAAACCTGGTTTCATAAACAGATGAAGCAACACCTCACGGCACAACGCCTCTCTCCTGTTTGACCTACATATGCATGCGTATGTATTGATATGTAGACTGTGTGTGGTAGTAGTTCTGTCCTTAAGCTGTTCTTGTCTATTAATGTTCTGTATTATGACCCCAGGAAGAGTAACTGTTGTTTTTGCAACAGCTAATGGGGATCCTAATAAAATACCCCAAAAAAGGATTGAGAAATGTTTTGGTGCTGGTCCCTAGATCTGTGCCTCGACACAATCCTGTCTCGGAGCTCTATGGACAATTCCTTTGACCTCATGGCTTGGTTTTTGCTCTGACATGCACTGTCAACTGTGGGACCATATATAGACAGGGGTGCGCCTTTCCAAATCATGTCCAATCAATTGAATTTATCACAGGTGGACTCCAATCAAGTTGTAGAAACATCTCAAGGATGAGCAATGGAAACAGGATGCACCTGAACTCAATTTCGAGTTTCATAGCAAAGGGTCTGAATACTTATGCAAATAAGGTATTTATGTTTTTTATGGTTTATAAATTTGCTAAAGATTCTAAAAACCTGTTTTCGCTTTTTCATTATGGTGTGTATTTAGTGCAGGTTGATGAGAATTTGTTTTTTATTTAATCCATTTTAGAATAAGGCTGTAAGGTAAACAAAATGTGGAAAAAGTCAAGGGGTCTGAATACTTTCTGAAGACTGCTGTTCTTCATAGTGGAATTGCACTTCTTCTGCAGTCTCTTGTGGACACACTATGTAAATGGGATAGTTAACGTGAGGTGGCCATTTTAGCATGTAAATATTGGTGGGCCAAACTCCACATTTTTTTTAGATGCATGCCAGCAAAGCCACAACACAACACAACACTAAACAAATACATGAATTGCACTATAACGGTGACAAACAGTGCCCACAGACTGTTATGGCCTACATAAAACTGTCCCAATAGCAGAGCTTTCTTTTCACCGCCGCTACACCTGGCCATCGCCGCTACACCTGGCCATCGCCGCTACACCTGGCCATCGCCGCTACACCTGGCCATCGCTACACCTGGCCACCGCTACACCCGGCTATCAGCGAAGCCTTGTCAGGCATAAAAACAGTTCATTCAGCCTCATTTACTGCTTTTAAAAATAAAAACATAGCTGAAAGCAAAAAAAAGAGAGACCGTGTTTGTGTACAGCCTTATAAACTCAACATTTAAAAAAAATATTGTTTGCAAACTGATTTGTGACACGTATTAATCCCCAAAGAACATGCAAAACAGGCAACAAAAAAAACATATATATTTATTTTTTATAGCTTTTTATAGCTAAACAGGTGGGAGCTCTGTCCCACCTGCCCTGAATGACAGGTCGCCACAGTTAACTTGAGATTTTCAAAATACATAAATACAACTCAAATGTTGGAGAGCTAACAATATCCCTGTCCTGAATTAATTAATACTGACTAGCCACAGACATTTTTATGAAGACATGATTAAACTTTAAACTTAATCTACTTTATGTTTGTGAAACCAACCAGGGAAAATATATCTAGAAATAAATATCTAGCTAGAAATGAAGGAGGCCCAAGACGTTTTTTTGGAGGGGAGTTTTGAAAACGCTTGTGCTGAAATAAAACAGCGGGAACAATTGAGAACAGAGTGAATGGAGAGAGAGAGAGAGAGAGAGAGAGAGAGAGAGAGAGAGGTGTGTGTGTTTTACCTGGAGTCATACATGGAGTCTGTGTACATGGGAGGACATAACAGGGGCTCCTGGGACCCCTTCCTGCTGCTGCCTCGCTCGGGGGGACCGTCTGTGGAAGCAGCAGGGGTTAGCATACCATAACAATATTCAACCACTAAAACTACAGCTTGAAGTTGAATAGAGGGAAGGCCGTACATTTGCAGTTTTTAACTGAGTGATGGGGGAATACTGGGGAAAGATGCTGAATTCTGTGAATACTTTATATGTACCGTGGGTATGATAAATACCGTACCATACTGTTTGTACCTTTTAGGATTTCATTCCCTGTAATTCATTTCTTTCTGAGGGCTGAATAAAAGCAGGTTTATGAGACTAATGAAAGAAAAAATAAATGTAAATAATAATAATAATAATAATAATAATAAAATAAACTGAACTAATATCCATTCTCCATTCTCTGAACAGTGCAGTTGTTGTTACGGTGTAATAACAGGTAACATTAACCAGACTAGGTTGTGACTGTAGTAGACTAGACAGTAGCCATGCTGAGCTCATGTGTTGTCCCTCAGTGGTGTGTGGCGCTGGCTGGCTAGTTAGGAGCAACATAATCTTCTCAACCATTCCGAGTTAAGAGGCTATTTTTGCTGGTTCTTAGCAGGAGGCATTGTCTTGGCTTACTGTAAAGGGTTTCATTACAATACTGATGACCAATAACCTGCATGGCCACATCTATTCTAGCCTATGAGCAACATACACAGACACAAACAGACTTATATCTCTCTCTGTGTCTCTCTCTCTCTGTGTCTCTCTCTCTGTGTCTCTCTCTCTCTGTGTGTGTGTCTCTCTCTCTCTCTCTCTCTCTCTGTGTGTGTGTCTCTCTCTCTGTGTGTCTCTCTCTCTGTGTGTGTCTCTCTCTCTGTGTGTCTCTCTCTCTCTCTGTGTGTCTCTCTCTCTGTGTGTCTGTGTGTCTTCCTCTACTGGCCCTGTGTTTTCTCTGTGATGTCCACAGTCTAATCTACAGACTGTCAGTGTCTGGCTGTTGTAACACATGGTTAATTAGTGGCTTAACATACCTTCACACACACACACACACACACACACACACAGTGTCTGTACCTTCACAGTCCAACAGGAAGCAGGTCAGCAGGTGGGGACACACTTCCTCCAGCACAGAACAGAAAGCAGACAACCCAGACGGCCCCTTCAAGGACAACTGGTCCAGAAACACCTCTACTCTCTTTTTTCTGGAGTCCTGCTCTAGTATCTCCTTGTGCTCCCCTAGAGAGAACACCTTGTCGTACACCAGGTACGGCAGCACGTTGTTTACATCCAGCTCGTTCAGAATCCTCTCACGGTTCCGTTTCAGAATCTTCGCTGCCCATTTATTTTTCTTACGGCTGTAGGGTTTCCTGACAACGGACCTCGCAGGTTTCTGTTTTTGTTGTTTCTTGACAAACCACTTCTTGGTTCCGCTTTCAAACATCTTAAGAACCAAAGCTTCTTCCACTGCTTTATCGATACAGTTAACCAAGGAAGGAAGGTGCATATTGATGTTTCATATATCCATGCCACAGACTCCCCCAAAACAAACAAACACCCTGCTTTGTTGTGATTTGCTGAGTGATTGTCTGTGCTGGAACAGGAAGAGACCAATCTGAACAGTGGCTGGACAGAATCCTACTGTAGCCTGGCTGGTGCTTACAGACAGGATAAGAGGATTATTTAAATAGTCTAAGTAGACCACTACAGCGTGCTCACCGGTGTGCTGTGCAGACACTACCAGTTTGGCTATGCTCACTTGAACCGAGGACACCACAGTGTTGTGGGGCAAACAATCTATTTTGAATGTTTCTCTTTATGCATAAACTATACTGTATTCTGGATTGGGATCATCCCTTGGGAGAAATTAACCAGGTACTATGGAAAAAAGGAGGAGTGCTGATCTAGGACCAGGTTCCCTCTTATTCATTATGAATTTATTAAAAGGCTAAACTGATCCTAGATCTGCACTCCTACACCGAGACTGGATACATGCTGAGGAACGCTCAACTCCCTTTTCTTATATCAACGGAGGAGTTGAGATTTGTTAATTAACTGGTTGCGGAATTTTCTGGCAACATTGAGTCACCATCAGTCAATTCTTATAAAAAAAATGTAATTCTGACAGCTTACCTGTACTCATGTTTGTCCTGTACAACCGTGGTCCTTCGGCGCGGAGCTCAAATTCTAACTTAATTTGAATACAATCACCGACTGTAATGGTTTCCCTCCTCTTCTGATGAGGAATAAGAAGGATCGGACCAATGCGCAGCGTGGTAAGTGTTCATGTTATATTTATTAGAACAGAAACACTAAACAAAATAACAAAGAGCGTGGAAAACGAAACAGTCCTGTAAGGTGCAGCAACACAAAACAGAAAACAACTACCCACAACCCATAGTGGGAAAACAGGCTGCCTAAGTATGGTTCTCAATCAGAGACAACGATTGACAGCTGCCTCTGATTGGGAACCATACCAGGCCAAACACAGAAATACATAACCTAGAATACACAACATAGAATGCCCACCCCAACTCACGCCCTGACCAAACTAAAACGGAGACATGAAAAAGGAACTACGATCAGGACGTGACACCGACTTTTTCCTCATTTGGATTTGCTAGTACTACTTACTACATCAGCTGGTACATACTGTACACATAGAGTACCACAGTATGAGTCATAATACCCATTAAAAAAAAACCAAGAGCTGAATATATTGATAAAAGTCACCTTGTCAGAGAGATTCACATTTTTATCATGTAGTAATACAGCAGACGCTCTTATCTATAGCGACTTACATTAGTGAGTAAATACATTTTCATACTTCATTCGTACTGGTGCCCCGTGGGAATTGGACCCACAACCCTGGTGTTGCGAGTGCCACACTCTACCAACTGAGCCGCACGGGACCAGTCTCAAAACATGCTTATCAAAACGTCACGCCGGGGTCACGCCGGGGTCACGCCTACACGAAACACGGCCCTTATTTGAAGGGGTTCTAGGAGTATGTGGACACCTGCTCGTCCAACATCTCATTCCATAATCATAAAAAAAATATTAAAAAAGGAATGAAGTTTGGTTTGACATTGTCTGCTTTGGAGTTGGCAAGAGAACAAACTCCCGAGTGGCGCAGTGCGTCTCGGTGCTAGAGGCGTCATTACAGACCCTGGTTTGATTCCAGGGTGTATCACAACCGGCTGTGATTGGGAGTCCTGTAGGTTAGCACACAATAGGCCCAGTGTCGTCCGGTTTTAGGCTTGGCCGGGGTAGGCCGTCATTGTAAATAAGTATTTGTTCTTAACTGACTTGTCTAGATTAAATAAAGGTGATGGTCAAAAACGTCCTGGGACTATACTCTCAGAGTAGGTGTACTGATCAAGGATCTGTCCATACAATCTTATTAATTATGATCTTAAACAGATAAACTAATCCTAGATCGGCACTCCTACTCTGAGACACTTTCTGAACAGGGGCCCAGATCGACATGAGCCATATTTCTATGCTCTTGAGGAGTGTTAGTTCCTTCTTCTCCCAGTAGAGGTCATTAGTTGATCAGTGAACACCAAAGACATGATCACATCCACAGTATTACAAAGGAGAGGCTATTTCAGGCTGGTAACTAAATGTTAATCAATTGGCCAGCGTGCACGCAAGATTTGGTATTGAGTCCCAAATGGCACCCTATTCCCTACATAGTGCACTACCTTTGAACAGAGGCCTATAGGGAATAGGTTACCATTTGTGACGCTGGCACAGAAGCCTGGCCAATACAAACCTATTGTATCTGTTAGTGTAATGGAGATATAATACCTTTTAGGATTGTGGGTATTTAATATAGATGGGGTTGGACAATATAACTTAGAACTAACATGGCATTCTCATTCCAAATCACAAAAAGAGGTACCGGATAGGTTCCAGAACGCAACAGACACAAACTGACAGGTACCGGATAGGTTCCAGAACGCAACAGACACAAACTGAGAGGCACTGGATCCAGCCAAATAGGGTTCCAGAACGCAAAGGTCCAAAACTGAGAGGTACTGGATCCAGCCGAATAGGATTCCAGAACACAAAGGTCCAAAACTGAGAGGTACTGGATCCAGCCAAATAGGATTCCAGAACACAAAGGTCCAAAACTGAGAGGTACTGGATCCAGCCAAATAGGATTCCAGAACACAAAGGTCCAAAACTGAGAGGTACTGGATCCAGCCAAATAGGATTCCAGAACACAAAGGTCCAAAACTGAGAGGTACTGGATCCAGCCAAATAGGATTCCAGAACACAAAGGTCCAAAACTGAGAGGTACTGGATCCAGCCAAATAGGATTCCAGAACACAAAGGTCCAAAACTGAGAGGTACTGGATCCAGCCAAATAGGTTCCAGAATACAACAGTCCAAAACTCAGAGGTAGGATCCGGCTCAAATAAAACACTGGAGAGGCCAAACTGTGTTGGTTATTGTATTGGGACATAATACCCATTAGAGCTATCAAATCAGATAAGCCAAACTGCTGATAAATCTGAACAAACTGTTGATAAACCTGAACAAACGGATGATAAAGAATGATGGAGGCCATTATGTTCTTGGGAACCTTCAATGCTGCAGAAATGTTCTGGTACCCTTCCCCAGATCTGTGCCTCGACACAATCCTGTCTCGGAGCTCTACAGATAATTCCTTTAACTTCATACCTTAGTTTTTGCTCTGACATGCACTGTCAACTGTGGGACCTTATTTAGACAGGTGTGTGCCTTTCCAAATCATGTCCAATCAATTGCATTTACCACAGGGGGACAATCAAGTTGTAGAAACATCTCAAGGATGATCAATGGAAACAGGATGCACCTGAACTCAATTTCGAGTTTCATAGCAAAGGGTCTGAATACTTGTGTAAATAAGGTATTTCTGTTTTGTATTTTGTTTTATAAATGTACAAAAGAAAATTATGAAAAACCTGTTTTTACTTTGTTATTATAGGGTATTTTGTGAAGACTGAGGAGGAAAAAAATGTATTTAATTTTTTTAGAATTTTTTCAATTTTAGAATAAGGCTGTAACGTAACAATGTTGAAAAAGTCAAGGGCACTGTATGTCAGTGAAGACCACTTATTCCAGATCAATAACAGACACCATATTTGCTGAGGTCCTTGATAATCATCTTGGCCACTATCTGGAGAGCTTGTTAAGGGCAGGTGCAGTTGCTGCGGTGATGCAACCTGACAGAATGCTGTCTTTTGTGCTATCTGTAGAAGTTTGTGATGTCTTAGGGGCCTCGCCAAATTTCTTCAGCTGCCCGAGGTTGTAGAGGCGCTGTTGAGCCTTCTTCACCACGGTGTCAGTGTGGTGGGACCATTTCAGCTACTCAGTGATATGCACGCCAAGGAACTTTAAGCTTTTGACCCTCTCCAATGCGAGACTCGAGATGTGGATTTGGGCACGCTCCCTCCTCTGTCCTCTGTAGTCCACAAACAGCTCCTTTGTTTTTTTACATTGAGGAAGAGGTTATTTTTCCTGGCACCACTCCGCCAGGGCTCTAACTTCCTGTAAGCTGTGTTGTCATTGTTGGTAACCAGGCCTACCACTTAATGATTGAGTTAGAGTCGTGCATAGCCATGCAGTCATGGGTGAACAGCGAGTACAGGAGGGAGCTGAGCACACACCCCTGGGGGGCCTCTGTGTTGAGGATGAGCTTGGCGGAGGTGTTGCTGCCTACTCTCACCACTTCGGGTCAGTCCGTCAGGAAGTCTAGGACCCAGTTGCATAGGGAGGGGTTTAGATCCCGGGCCCTGAGCTTAGTGACAACCTTGGAGAGCACTATATGGTTGAAAGCGGAGCTGTAGTCGATGAACAGTGTTTTCATTTACAGCTTGAAACATGTGGGGACAACAGACTATGATAGGGAGAGGTTGAATATGTCCGTAAGCACTCTAGCCAGCTGGTCTGCACATGCACTGAGGATGCGGCTTGTTATGTCGCCCGGGCCGGCCGCCTTGCGGGGATGAATATGTTTGAATATGTCTGAAAGTCCTACTCACATCAGCTACGAAGTCCTATAACAAATTTTGAAAGTTGCTTCAAAAGTCAAATTTTTAAGTTGTAAAAAACTTGGATTGAACACACAACCCTCGGAGCCGGAGTTCACGGCTTACGTAGTATACCTTTTAGTGCAATGGGGATTGCACTGTCCGTGGATCCGTTGGGGCAGTATGCAAATTGTAATAAAAACGTCTGCTAAATGGTATACAGTATATGACTAATAAAGTGTGGTTACATTTAATTTGCTCTGTTAAACCTACTTTGGAATGAGTTCTCGATATTCATTCTCACAATAGTACATTGGTAGTAGTCAGTGACAAATATAAAAGCAGGGCTTGGTTAAAAACTTCTTATGGGCAGGACGGTAGCTTCCCACCTGGCCAACATCCGGTGAAATTGCAGAGCATGAAATTAAAACTACAGTATTATAAATATTTAACTTTCCTAAAATCACAAGTGTAAATACATCAAAATAAAGCTTAACTTCTTGTTAATCCAGCCGCCATGTCAGATTTCAAAAAGGCTTTACGGCGAAAGCAAACCATGCGATTATCTGAGGACAGCGCCCCGCATACAAACACATGAAAAACATATTTCAACCAGGCAGGTGCGACACGAAAGTCAGAAATGACGATATAAAAAATGCCTCACCTTTTGATGATCTTCTTCTGTTGGCACGCCAAAAGGTATAATGTCCTTCTTTATATCCATAAAAACTCAGTTTAGCTGGCGCGCTTCAGTCAATAATCCACCCAGTTTCCCTCCATCAAAATGCATACAAAATGAATCCCAAACGTTACTAATAAACTTTTCCAAACAAGTCAAACAACGTTTATAGTCCAACCTTAGGTACCCTAATACGTAAATAAACGATAAAATTTAAGACGGAGAATCGTTATCGTCTTTAACGGAGAAAAATACCAAAGAATGTTCTCTCTTCCACGCGCTTGGAAACACTACAGACAAAATGGGAGCCACCTAGAAAACCTACCATTTCTGGCTAATTTTTCCAAAAACCAGCCTGAAACTCGTTCTAAAGACTGTTGATATCTAGTGGAAGCCCTAGGAACTGCAATCTGGGAGGTCTTGGCCTTATAATAAAAGTGATAGCCATTGAAAATAGGGGTAGGCTGATTTTTGTTCTTTTTTTGGGATGGTTTGTCCTCTGGGTTTCGCCTGCCATATCAGTTCTGTTATACTCACAGACATAATTTTAACAGTTTTAGAAACTTCGGAGTGTTTTCTATCAAAATCTACCAATTATATGCATATCTGGGCCTGAGTAAAAGGCAGTTTACTTTGGGCACACTTTTCATCCGGACGCCAAAATACTGCACCCTACCCAAGAGAGGTTAAAACCTGGATGGGAGACCAAATGAATAGCTGTAGATCAGTAGGAGGTGCTGCCCAGCCTTTAATTAAAAACGTCTTATTTTTTAAGTGAATATATAACATTGAAGATCTGACGTTTCAAAGGTACAAATTCAACATATTTTATACAAGGTTTGTTGTCTATGCTGAAAATTGGTTACATTGATGACAATTCTGTGGTTGAAATTTGACCCTGAAAACAATTAATAACTTTATTTTTTTTCCCACGTAGATTCCACGTGAAAATACATGGACAAATGACATTGAAACAACATTGATTCCGATCAGTTTGTGACCAGGGGTTAGCTTGGGCACAACGACAATGCACATTCATGATGTGAGACTGCGGTTAACCTACGCTTCACACTATATACCAATGCAACTCTTATCAACTTGATCAATACTGTTGGTTTTATTGTATAGTTTTAGGACTTCTAAACAGGATCAATCATATCAGTTCTGGCAGGTTAAGCTTTGGCAAAGTTGCAATTAAACTATTGGTTTAAAGTGATACAGTAACAGTCGGTCCGAACTTTGGCAAATACGTGTGATGACACTGCCTGGTCTTGGGCAAACAAGGAAGAAGGAGGTATATGGGAAGAACGGGTGGATCATACCTGTGGCTCTACCTGAGTGTGATTGACCAACCAACCTCTCCCATCCCTCTCGACCTCTATCTTTAATAACAGTCAATATTTTACTTCATGATATTCACTGAAGTAAGCTTGATAACCTATGTTAGCATAATTTAAAGATAACATTTTATTATTTGCCTGTTTTTTAGCCATTGCTTTTTAGTTGATAGAGTTCTGTGTGCTTTTGACCTTATAGCTTACTAACCAAGTCTGGAACCAACAGGACCCTGAATAGATTTTACACCTGTCACGCCCTGGTCAAAGTATTTTGTGTTTATCTTCATTTATTTGGTCAGGCCAGGGTGTGGCATGGGTTTTTGTATGTGGTATGTTGGGATTGTAGCTTAGTGGGGTGTTCTAGTTAAGTCTATGGCTGTCTGAAGTGGTTCTCAATCAGAGGCAGGTGTTTATCGTTGTCTCTGATTGGGAACCATATTTAGGCAGCCATATTCTTTGAGTGTTTCGTGGGTGATTGTCCTTGTTCTGTGTTTATGTGACAAGTATTAGGCTGTTTCGGTTTTCGTTACGTTTATTGTTTTGTAGTGTTTGTATTTAGATTCGTGTTGCTTCAGTTTAATAAACATGGATCGCAATCTACACGCCTCATTTTGGTCCGACTCTCTTTCACCGAAAGAAAACCGTTACAACACCCAAGCCATAAGACTGCTAAATAGTTAGTTAAATAGTTGACCAATAGCTACCCTCAATCCTACAACTATTGCATGCAGTAATCATGCGCCTATGAAAGGGAAAGGAGGATATGATGGAATGCATTCAACTGAAATGTGTCTTCCGTATTTAATCCACCCCCTCTGAATCAGACAGGTGTGGAGAGTTGCCTTAATCACGAGCCTTAGTTATGCTGTCAGCACTGAGGCAGTTTGCCCTAGTAGGAAGTCCAGATCAAACATAAACATCACAGTCATGTCTACTGCTGATAAGCCTTCCAGTAAAAGCAATAAAAACAATCAAGAATCCCAGAAAAGTCAGAAGTTTGTACACACCTACTTGGACACACCTACTTATTAAATATGGAATCATGTAGTAACCAAAAAAGTGGCAAACAAATCAAAATACTGTATATTTTATATTTGAGATTCTTTATTTGACCAGATACAATGCTATTTCACATAAACAAATTAACAACAGATGTTCAGCACTTTTGTAGGGAAGGGCATTCAACATGCAGTTTCGTTAGAGTTCAGTGCAGCTTTTGATATTATCGATCATAATCTGCTATATATGTTATGGCTTTACATCCACTGCTATATTGTGGATTGACAGTTACCTGTCTAACAGAACACAGAGGGTGTTCTTTAATGGAAGCATCTCCAACATAATCCAAGTAGAGTCAGGCATTCCCCAGGGCAGCTGACAAGGCCCCTTGCTTTTTTCAATCTTTACTAATGGCCTGCCACTGGATCTATGAGTCTATGTATGCAGATGACTCAACACTATACAGGTCAGTTACCACAGCAAGTGAAATCACTGCAACACTTAAAGAGCTGAAGTCAATTTCAAAATGGGTGGAAAGAAATAAGTTAATCCTAAATATAAAAAAAAACTAAAAGCAATGTATTTGGGACAAATCATTCACTAAACCTCAACTAAATATTGGAATGAATAATGTGAAAATTGAGCAAGTTGAGGAGACTGAACAGCTTGGAGTAACCCTGCAGTTGTAAACTGTCATAGTCAAAACATATTGATGCAACAGTAGCTAAGATGGTTGATAAAAAAGCTATGCCTTCTTACCAGCACTATCAACAAGGCATGTCCTACAGGTCCTAGTTTCTACCTTCTTAACAGCACTATCAACAAGGCAGGTCCTACAGGCCCTAGTTTCTACCTTCTTAACAACACTATCAACAAGGCAGGTCCTACAGGCCCTAGTTTCTACCTTCTTAACAACACTATCAACAAGGCAGGTCCTACAGGCCCTATTTTCTACCTTCTTAACAGCACTACCAACAAGGCAGGTCCTACAGGTCCTAGTTTCTACCCACTTAACAGCACTATCAACAAGGCAGGTCCTACAGGCTCTAGTTTCTACCTTCTTAACAGCACTATCAACAAGGCAGGTCCTACAGGCCCTAGTTTCTACCTTCTTAACAACACTATCAACAAGGCAGGTCCTACAGGCCCTATTTTCTACCTTCTTAACAGCACTACCAACAAGGCAGGTCCTACAGGCCCTAGTTTCTACCTTCTTAACAGCACTATCAACAAGGCAGGTCCTACAGGCCCTAGTTTCTACCTTCTTAACAGCACGATCAACAAGGCAGGTCCTACAGGCTCTAGGTTTGTTGCACTTGACCAGTGGAGGCTCCTCAGAGGAGGAAGGGGAGGACCATCCATTTTTATAAAAATAAAAATAGTGAAACATTAAAAAAGTTATCCTTTTTAGATAAAACTATGCTAAATATATTCACGTCACCAAATAATTGATTAAAACACACTGTTTTGCAATGAAGGTCAACAGTAGCCTCAACAGCACTCTGTAGGGTTAGCACCATGGTGTAGCCCGGAGGACAGCTAGTTTCCGTCCTCCTCTGGGGACATTCAATACAAAACCTAGGAGGCTCATGGTTCTCACACCCTTCCATAGACTTCCATAGTAATCATGACAACTTCCAGAGGACATCCTCCAACCTATCAGAGCTCTTGCAGCATGCACTGACATGTTGTCCACCCAATCAAAGGATCAGAGAATGAATCTAGTACTGAAAGTATAAGCTACAGCTAGCTAGACTGCAGTGCAGTGCATAACATGTGGTGAGTAGTTGACTGAAAGATAAAGACAATAGTTGAACACTTTTGAACAAATTATTTCTTCAAAATGGAGAAGCAAGAGAGCGAGAGACTTACTTAGCTAGGAATGCAGCTAGCTAGTTTAGCCTACTCAAATAGAGAGATGCTATGTTAGCTAGCTGGCTTTTAAGTCAAGGTAAGCTTTTGGTTTTATTAATTTATTGCCTCCAGGCCTCGTCAGTGTAACTGCTAAACTGCTTGCTGACTGTACACTGTACTGCATGATTGTAGTGGGTTTACTGACGCATTAGTTCTATTCGTTATGTTGACCATGTTATTTTAGATAATATGGTGACAACAGTGTAGGCTGTGTGTAGCGGTTAGCGGTTATGATAAGAAGGTTTGTCTTGGAAAGTTTTTTTGCCTTGTCACAGACAGGTGTGTTGTGCACTGAAGTCCACAAGTGAAGGGAAACGGTGAGAGAAGGAGAGTGCGTAGATGCAAGAAGGAATACAACGAGCAAAGTGATCATTGATGTTTGTATGTGGCTGCTATGAAAGTGAACTGTGTTTGCGTGTGATCAGGTGTGTCTTAATTCCACCGATTCTGTTGGGGAAAAAAAGTATTCTTAAATGGAAGCAAACGTATCTAAATGGGTATTAACAAACAAAGCTCTTCAAAGTTATGTTGTTATTACAATGTTGAAACAATATTCTAACATCGACTGACAGACTGTTAAGTACTTACAGTACCTTCTCAAAGAGTGATGGACCTCTGGCCGAGAGGCAAGAGACCAAAAACTTTGTTGAAACCCAGGCAAATGATATCGCCACAGCTAGGAAGATTAGCATTAGCTCTGAGAACACTGCCTCTCAGCAGCCACTTCCGAGTCTTCCAGCATGCTTGCTACACTCCTCCGGAGATTCAAGATGGAAACAAAAGGTCTTTCGGCTGAACTTCATTCTTCCATGTGGTGGGATTGAACGAGGACAGCGAGGGCTGTGATCCCGTCCGTTTCTTCACTGAGTGGATCCCTGATGTCTTGGGCATAAACAACTTCACCAAACCTCTGGAAATCAAACACGCCTACAGAACCTTAATGCCAAAACCCACTCCAGATGAGCCCCCATGGGCCTTCCTGATCAGGTTCCTCCGTTTCCAGGAACAGGGAGAAGATACTGTGACTTGCAAGAGCTAAAGGGGACATCACCACTGATGGTAAGAGGGTCAGCCTTTTCCCGGAGTGGTGGATGTCACAAGCATCAAAGCCCCGAAGGAGAAAAACATCACAGGCTACCTCATTCACCCGGTGTGGATGAAACTTCAGTAACAATGGCCGAAGCCATCTCTTTGACCCCCCGGGAGAAGTGTTCACTTTTCTCAAAAGAGCTGAACCACATTTTAATCATGAAGGTTTATCTGTGGGATTTGACACAGTTTTAATGGCTTTTTCTTGTTTGTGCTGTCCTGCGACTGAGCTGCTGATGCCTGTTTGAAATTTGGAACTGTTTACCCCGCGATTCGGCTACTACAGGTGGTTGACATTTTCAATGAACAGTTATTTTTTTCCATGGTGAGTTTTATTAAATTTACAGGAGAGTATATTTTGGTTTTGACAATATCCAATGGAGAAGCAAATCAGTCTAGTCCCGTTGCTTGTTCCCTCATTTATGTTTATCCTCTTCTCCTGAAAAGAGACTCAAACAGCCCTAAATTGTTGACAGTAAAATATTCATCCATAAATGTCTATTCAGCCACATAATGCCGGGGTATATCTGCTGTGCTTTCTGGAATAAGAGCAAGCGTATATCGTGCTAGAAAGGGCAATAGAGGATGAAATGAGTTTCATTCTCCATTTCTTAGAGGTCACAATAGTTACATAGGCTTTCCTCTTCCATTTCACCACAATACCGACCTGTTTCAATACGCAGAGGCAATATCCCTGATCTGACCTGTTTCAATACGCAGAGGCAATATCTCTGATCTGACCTGTTTCAATACGCTGAGGCAATATCTCTGATCTTACATGTGCACATAGTGATCTCTTGCTTTTAGGTAGGTTATACATAATATATATCTCACACACAAATTCACCCTGAATTAAACAAAAGGTTCTCAATTTGGGTTTATGATTAATCTCCTCCACCAATTTCTTTTCGAATTTTGCATTAGTTGTTTTTTTAATCATATCTATGTCTCCCTAGTGGTTAGAGCGTTGGGCCAGTAACCGAAAGGTTGCTGGATCGAATCCCTGAGCTGACAAGGTAAAAATCTGACGTTCTGCCTCTGAGCAAGGCAGTTAACCCACTGTTCCCTGGGCGACGAAGATGTGGATGTTGATTAAGGCAGCCCCCCACACCTCTCTGGTTCAGAGGTTAAATGCAGGAAGACACATTTCAGTTGTATACATTCACTTGTACAACTGACTAGGTATCCTCCTTTCCCTTAATTTGGTTTTCGTACAGACGTTCACAGTCAACCTCTTGAAAGGGTTTGAATACTTCAGTTGCCCAGGCTCCCCCTATGGATAGATCCAATTGAAAAACTTTACTAGCTATTCTGTCAGTTGGCATATCCAACAGTCTATTCCAAAGTTTCACCATTCACACCTTACATCGCATCTCACAGGGTTCCCAGCCCATATCCCCAGTTATTGCAAGTATAGGTGCAAACTTGTGGACACTTCTCTTAGTACCTGGTTTTCTAAACGTCATGATCTGTGTTTTTGTCTGGTTGATCATGAGTCTCCATCCTTTACACCAACTGACTGCACACAACATGTTTGGCAGGTCTTGTTCAGTTTCTGCCGTCAAAATAACATCAACATATAAAAGGATACTTAGCATTTCATCATCATCATCATCATCATCATATCCTACTCCAACATTTAACTTTCTTTTGCCAAATAATTCATAAATAAAGCAAATAAAGTCGGTGATAAGGAGTCTCTTTGTTTTGCACCATATTCATTAACACGCACACAAGCCATTGGTACTTTGTAAAGAGACTTGATTGCGTGATAAAATTTCCCATCAACCCCTGTCTTTAACAAACTATAGGCTAAAATATCCATATTTACACAATCAAAAGCTTTCTGGAAATCAATGAAATATGCAAAAATAGGCTTCTCTTCATTACATATTTATTGTACGAGAAGATATGATTTACACAGGCGCTGGATTTACGAAAAACATTTTTGTTTTTCCACCAGGATGTTTTGATCCTCCAAAAGAGGAGCACCCTCGTTGCCGGAGGCTCCGGACTGAGCAGCTTCGTTGCCGGAGGCTCCGGACTGAGCAGCCTCGTTGCCGGAGGCTCCGGACTGAGCAGCCTCGTTGCCGGAGGCTCCGAACTGAGCAGCCTCGTTGCCGGAGGCTCCGGACTGAGCAGCCTCGTTGCCGGAGGCTCCGGACTGAGCAGCCTCGTTGCCGGAGGCTCCGGACTGAGCAGCCTCGTTGCTGGAGGCTCCGGACTGAGCAGCCTCATTAGCCTGTTGAGGATGGATGAATGTAATTTACAGGCCCTGGTTAACTTATACCTCTATAGTTCAGTTAAAGATTTGGGAATGGGATTCTCTATAGACTTATACCAAATAGATGGCAGTATACTGTACTCATTCACTATAGACTTATACCAAATAGATGGCAGTATACTGTACTCATTCACTATAGACTTATACCAAATAGATGGCAGTATACTGTACTCATTCACTATAGACATGTACCAAACAGATGGCAGTATACTGTACTCATTCACTATAGACTTATACCAAATAGATGGCAGTATACTGTACTCATTCACTATAGACTTATACCAAATGGATGGCAGTATACTGTACTCATTCACTATAGACTTATACCAAATGGATGGCAGTATACTGTACTCAAAAACAAATTTGGAGCCAATCATATTTTATAAATAAATTAATTTATTGGATTTTAAAACCTCATTAGGCAGTTCATCAATGCCAAACGCTTTCCCATTTTTTTGCAGCTTCAATCACCTTCTTAACTTCTGCCACAGACAGCTCCTCATTTAAATACGGGTTACTTATATACAAAGACGGTTCTAACATTGTATTTCCCATTGTAGTTTTCAGGGAACATATGTCTTTATACAATTCTTCCTCAAAAATGTGTCACATTTTCGTTACCTGCCCATATCTGGCTCTTGTGCATTTCACTTTAATATCACAACCACTTTATATTACAGCGTCTGATCCCAAGATCTGATGAAATCCTCTTTGTGGCAAATAGTCAATAAGTATTGAGTTTCTGCCGAGTAATAGTCAGCTGGCTAGCAGTTCATTCACACCTGTAAACTGTGGGTGCATGAGTGCCCAATCACATATTGAGTGATTGACAGGTCTGAATCCCTATCAACTCTGTGACTCTCAGAAATATCCTGCTCCTCCCCTGATATTCCCGCCCACAGTGATCGATTGGCCAAAATGTTAAGAATGAGGAAATTGAATGGGAGGAATAATATTGTTTTAACCAATAAGGATTGGAATTTTGCACTGTCTCTGTAAAAAAAAAAAAATGTTAAATTGCACATAGAGTTTCTCTTTTTGTCACAATAATGTGGAGTACATGGATATTACAGTAACCCATAAAGTAACCCATAAAAGTAATCTAATTAATTTCCCTCTAACTGACCTGAATGCCTCTGTTGACCCTACAGCGATGCAGTAATCGTGTGCCTATGAATCAGAGTTATACTGTTAGCACTGAGGCGAAATGCCCTAGTAGGAAGTCCACTGTGTGCAGAGTTAACATCAATAACTTGAGCATGTCTTCTGATAAGCTTCCCAGTAAAGCAATAAATACAATCAAACAATCAAGCATATGTGTGAAATGCTTGATAATGTAAGTGATATCAACAGAGATTTTCTGGGTGATTTAAATATTGACTGGCTTTCCTTCAAGTTGCCTACTCAAGACCAGAACACACAGGGTGTTCTGTTCTTTAATGGAAGCCTCTCCAATATCATGCAGATAGAATCAGGATTTCCCTAGGGCAGTTTTCTAGGCCTTTTACTTTTTTTTGCAAACTATACTAACGTCATGCCTCTGAGTAAAGCCAGATTGTCAATGTATGCAGATGACTCAACACGTCAGCTACTATAGTGAGTGAAATCACTGCAACACTCAAAGAGCTGCAGTTAGTTTCAGAATGGGTGGCAAGGAAATGCATTTTAGACAAATCATTCACTAAACTGCAACTAAATATTGTAATGAATAATGTAGAAATTGAGGAAGTTGAGGTGACTAAACTGCTTGGAGTAACACTGGATTGTAAAACTGTCGTGGTCAAACCATATTGATACAACAGTAGCTAAGATGAGCAGCGTGACCCGGAAGGGATCCATGACACACACTTGCACACCCCACAAGACATGCCACCAGAGGTCTCGTCACAGTCCCCAAGTCCAGAACAGACTATGGGAGGCACACAGTACTACATAGAGCCATATGACTACATGGAACTCTATTCCACATCAGGTAACTGATACAAACAGTAGAATCAGATTTGAAAAAAAAACAGGTAAAAAAATACACCTTATGGAACAGCGAGGACTGTGAATATCCACACACACAGGTACAGACACAAGACACAAGCACACACACACACACACACATACGCACACACACACATACACACACATACGCACACACACAGACACACAGACACACACACACACACACACACACACACACACACACACACACACACACACACACACACACACACACAGGTACACACACACACACACACACACACACACACACACACACACACACAGGTACACACACAGGTACACACACACACACACACACACACACACACACACACACACACACACACACACAGGTACACACACAGGTACACACACACACACACACACACACACACACACACACACACACACACACACACAGGTACACACACACACACACACACACACACACACACACACAGGTACACACACACACAGGTACAGACACAAGCATACGCACACACACACACACACACACAGACACACAGACACACAGACACACACACACACAGATACAGACACAAGCATACGCGCGCACACACACACACACACACACACGCACACGCATACGCACACACACGCTGGCACACGCACTCTACACATACGCACATCGTAAAATTGCTGTATGGTGGTATTATACATTTTGTACTGTAGATATGTAAGGGTGTAACAATGTTATATGATGCACTGTTTTATCTTTTGTTTTATGTGTGATGTAAGTGTCCTGATGTGTTTGGACTCCAGGAAGAGAAGTTGCTGCCTAGGCAACAGCTAATGGAGTTCCCTAATAAATACAAATACAAAATAAAAAAGTTGTCTGGATGTCCTTTGGGTGGTGGACCATCCTTAATACATACAGGAAACCCAGCAGCGTTGCAGTTCTTGACACACTCAAACCGGTGCTCCTGGCACCTACTGTCATACCCTGTTCAAAGGCCACTAAGTCTTTTGTCTTGCCCATTCACCCTCTGCATGGTACACAATCCATGCCTCAGTTGTCTCAAGGCTTAAAAATCCTTCTGGAACCCCGTCTCTTTCTCCTTCATCTACACTGATTGAAGTGGATTTAACAAGTGACATCAAATAAGGGATCATAGCATTCACCTGGATAGTCATTGAACGAGCAGGTGTTCTTTAATGTTTTGTACACTCAGTTTATGTAATTCAAGTCAAAGTCTAAGTCATCCTGGTTTGGTGGAATTTTTATTTTACCTTTATTTAACGAGGAACGTCAGTTAAGAACAAATTCTTATTTTAAATGACAGCCTACAAACAGTGGGTTAACTGCCTTGTTCAGGGACAGAAGACAGATTTTTACCTTGTCAGCTCGGGGGATCTTACAACTTTCCGGTTACTAGATCAACGGTCTAACCACTAGGCTACCTCCCGCCTTTGTTTGAAGCGCTGTCACAATGAAAATGTTTTTAAATCAACTTGTCTCAGCAGCTATTTACAACATATGTGATGCAAAGAAAAGAGTAGAAAAGGGCTTATTTTGTCGATTTGACAGATACAGGCTTGGCTAGATTGTAGTCACGGTGCGCCTGCATACGGAGCTCAGCCAGCACGGCTATTTGTGTAACTGGATAAAAACGTTTTAATGATGCGATTTAAAGGATTGATGTTGGGAAAATAGATGTCGAAATGTATAATGGTTTTAAATGCCTTTAAATGGCTCGGGGAGGAAAAATATTTCCCTAAAATCAAGGCTACTGATTATTTCTCAGTATCTACTCGCAAGCTTCTCATTGAAAGCCTGAAGAGCTACCATTCATACCGGTTTCTGCCCAGGTGCAACCTTTGGTAGGTTGGTGGAAGGCTACTCTTGAGTCAAGACGTTGTGATACAGCAAAGCCGAGACAATGCCTGGGCCGTGCTCATCATGGTTCTGACAGGCAAAGTGGAAATAATACCATGACGTTGCTCAATTGATATATCAATCATGGTATCATTTTCACTTCGCCTGTGTGTGTGTGTAACAACACCGTCGGACATGAAAACAACAACACAAAATGTAACAACAGCACAACAAAATGGATAAAAAAAAACATTTATTTTTTTGCAGGTGCCTTTGTCATTTTATACACTGGTGGTGCAACAAGTGCTTTCTAACAGTGACAGCAGGAGCAACCAACATTATCAAGTGGTCAAAACCATTCATCTTCAGGTTCAAAAAATGCAATCTGTTCATTAATTATCACATCATATATAAAATGGACATATCTATTTAATACAGACTAGCTCATAACATTGCTAATCATTGAAAATGACAAATATTATATTTATTTGTCATATATTATAAATATTTATTTTTTTAAAGAATTTATAAGTCGTAAAATCTAGTCTGAAGGACTCATAAACGGTTCTTTCTTCATTGTTATCCGGCACAGTAGTAAGTGGTGTACTATGGGTATTCCCCAGTCCTGCTGTTAGAAGTTCTCATAGTGATGTATGAAATGTGTTTGGTCTCTCTTGTTCATCTGTTGGCAGGCCTTCTCTACGTTCTTAGTGAGACCAGGAGGACCACAGCTGAACACACCAATCTTACCCACCTAGAGAGAGAGAGAGAGAGAGAGAGAGAGAGAGAGATAGAGAGAGAGAGAGAGAGAGAGAGAGAGAGAGAGAGAGAGAGAGAGAGAGAGAGAGAGAGAGAGAGAGAGAGGTACAGGTAGAAGTAGAGAGACAAACAGTAATTTTGTAAGACCAGTTCCAATGTATGAGTATCTGTTTATCATGGTAGATTGCTAACTGCAGAGGCTGTAATCGTTGCCAAAAGGTGCTTCAACAAAGTACTGAGTTAAAGGGTCTGAATACTCATGTAAATGTATTATTTTTAATACATTTGCAAAAATGTCTAAAAATCATTTTTTATTTGCTTTGTCATTATGGAGTATTGTGATGTCATTATGGGGTATTGTGATGTCATTATGGGGTATTGTGATGTCATTATGGAGTATTGTGATGTCATTATGGAGTATTGTGATGTCATTATGGGGTATTGTGATGTCATTATGGGGTATTGTGTGTAGATTGATGAAGGGTGGAAAAAAACAATTTCATCCATTTCTGAATTAAGGCTTTTAACGTAAACAAAATATGGAAAAAGTGAGGTCTGGATATTTTCCATATACGCTATATATAGCATACTCTTCTTCCAGAGAAGTTTGTGCTGTATTAGCTAATGTCTATGGACAAGTAATACTGATAGATACTATGATAACAGATGATAGCAATATAATAACCACTATAAAGTACAAACAGGTCTGGCATCAGGTTTTACGCCACACGGCGCTGATGGATGTGTCTATGTAACTGACCTCAGAGCGCACCTCCTGTAATGAGCTGAAGGAGACAAAGGACACACACACACACATACAATGTTGTGTAGCAGTAACTAACCTCAGGGTGCACCTCTTGTAGAGAGCTGAAGAAGGAGGCAAATGGTGGACGACCAAAGTGGGTCACAGATCGCAGGCCGGTGAACAGGCTCCGATTCCACACCTTCTGGAAGTGACGCTCACACACGTACTGACCAGACACATCAGGACATCCCACTTTAGTACCACATACTACATTTACTGTTGTTAAAAATGTACAGTCCTAAAGTCCTCAAGTCCTAACATTTTAAAGTCCTAAAGTTTTAAAGTCACAAAATCACCAAGTCCTAAAGTCTTAGTCACCAAGTCCTAAAGTCCTAAAGTCTTAGTCACCAAGTCCTAAGGTCTTAGTCACCAAGTCCTAAAGTCTTAAGGTCCTAAAGTCCTAAAGTCTTAAAGTCACAGTCACCAAGTCCTAAAGTCCTAGTCATCAAGTCCTAAAGTCTTAAAGTCACAGTCACCAAGTCCTAAAGTCCTAGTCATCAAGTCCTAAAGTCTTAAAGTTCTAGAGTCTTAAAGTCTTAAAGTTCTAGTCTTAAAGTCTTAAAGTTCTAGTCTTAAAGTCTTAAAGTTCTAGTCTTAAAGTCTTAAAGTCCTAGTCTTAAAGTCCTAAAGTCCTAAAGTCTTAAAGTTCTAGTCTTAAAGTCCTAAAGTCTTAAAGTTCTAGTCTTAAAGTCCTAAAGTCTTAAAGTCTTAAAGTTCTAGTCTTAAAGTTCTAGAGTCTTAAAGTCTTAAAGTTCTAGAGTCTTAAAGTCTTAAAGATCTTGTCTTAAAGTCCTAAAGTCCTAAAGTCTTAAAGTTCTAGTCTTAAAGTCTTAAAGTTCTAGAGTCTTAAAGTCTTAAAGTTCTAGTCTTAAAGTCTTAAAGTTCTAGTCTTAAAGTCTTAAAGTTCTAGTCTTAAAGTCTTAAAGTTCTAGTCTTAAAGTCTTAAGGTCCTAAAGTTCTAGTCTTAAAGTCCTAAAGTTCTAGTCTTAAAGTCTTAATGTCCTAAAGTTCTAGTCTGAAAGTCCTAAAGTTCTAGTCTTAAAGTCTTAAGGTCCTAAAGTTCTAGTCTTAAAGTCTTAAGGTCCTAAAGTCTTAAAGTTCTAGAGTCCTAAAGTCTTAAAGTTCTAGAGTCTTAAAGTCTTAAGGTCCTAAAGTGCAAGCTCTGCCCTCCTGGTACATAATAGAAGCTACAACTAAACCAGACAATGTATCTACACTGTTGTACTCTAATCCTGTGACATTTTCAAGCACTTCTAGGGCCAGTTTTCCCAGACCCAGATTAAGCCTAGCCCTGGGTTGAGAATGTGGGTTTTTAATCTACGTCCAGGAAACCGTTTGTTGGTTGTTCTCACCAGCATGGTGGTTCGCAGGTCAAACTTCTCCGCCAGCTGTGTGATGTAGATGTGGACAGAGACCAGGTCCATTCTGTCCTGCCCCTCCACCTCCCGGATGATGTCAGACACCCACTCAAACTGACGCTGAGTCCGCGTCACCCAGATAAAGTATATCTGCAGACGGACAGGATATTCCCCCCCGGGCAAAGCCAAAGGTTAGGCATAGGGATTCAGATTAGGTTAAGGACATAAAGACAGGAGGCATATTTACTTTTATTCTGATACGGGACTGTGTCAATACTGTGTAAATACTGTACATGTAACCATATCTACATGTACATACTACCTCAATCAGCCTGACTAACCGGTGTCTGTATGTAGCCTCGCTACTTTTATAGCCTTGCTACTGTATATAGCCTGTCTTTTTACTGTTGTTTTATTTCTTTAGCTACCTATTGTTCACCTAATACCTTTTTTTGCACTATTGGTTAGAGCCTGTAAGTAAGCATTTCACTGTAAGGTCTACTACACCTGTTGTATTCGGCGCACGTGACAAATACACTTTGATTTGGATCACTAGAAGAAGCAGAAGAAGAAGAAGCAGAAGAAGAAGAAGCAGA
>NC_143025.1:8055000-8102500 GCF_057628025.1 Oncorhynchus mykiss | reverse complement strand
ATGTTTTAATCAACTAGAAACCAGGGGAGGAGACATGGCCAAGAGGATCATGTTTTTAATAAACTAGAAACCAGGGGACGAGACATGGCCAAGAGGATCATGTTTTAATCAACTAGAAACCAGGGGAGGAGACATGGCCAAGAGGATCATGTTTTAATCAACTAGAAACCAGGGGAGGAGACATGGCCAAGAGGATCATGTTTTTAATAAACTAAAAACCAGGGGAGGAGACATGGCCAAGAGGATCATGTTTTTAATAAACTAGAAACCAGGGGAGGAAAGGGCCAAGAGGATCATGTTTTTAATAAACTAGAAACCAGGGGAGGAAAGGGCCAAGAGGATCATGTTTTAATCAACTAGAAACCAGGGGAGGAGACATGGCCAAGAGGATCATGTTTTAATCAACTAGAAACCAGGGGAGGAGACATGGCCAAGAGGATCATGTTTTAATCAACTAGAAACCAGGGGAGGAGACATGGCCAAGAGGATTCACACTTAATGTTCTCCCTACAGGGACCAGCATTTACATTCAATCCAACCTAAATGCATCCTACCGGCTGTATGTATGTATTTTTAAAGTTATATAGCTTACAAACTTGATTGCTGACATGGAAAACATATTGGGACTATATCAACAATGGAATAATGAAACAAAGAGCAAAAATATAGTTTTTGGGTGGAATTTAGTAGGTAATGAATGAGGGGAACACGGCTCCTTCCTTCACCTACTGACTAATTGACACTCTCCTAGACCACTTTTTAAGTTCCAGGTCACGGAGGAGTCGAGGAGAGGACGGTCTTTTCGTGCAAATGAGAATCTCCCTGTGTTCACCGTGGTTCAACGTTATGGCAAGCCCCTTCGGTTAGCCAGCAACTACTATAGTAATACTCATCTGTATATGTTGTACACGGTATACGTATATGAATATAATTTATCTCTGTGCTCACCAGAATGTAGACGACCACATAGAGGTAGTGTGTGAGCCAGAAACCCCGGAAGCTGATTCGTCGGAAGTACTGAGTGGCAAAGACGTACATAAACGCAAAGATGAAGAGAAGCAGGATGCCCGTTAATCCTGCAGTAACATTAGAGAGAGAGAGACACACGTGAGAGTAACGTTAGAGACACATTAGAGTAACATTAGAGACACGTTAGAGTAACAGAGAGAGAGAGACACGTTAGAGAGAGACACGTTAGAGTAACGTTAGAGAGAGAGACACGTTAGAGTAACGTTAGAGACACGTTAGAGTAACATTAGAGAGAGAGACACATTAGAGTAACGTTAGATAGAGAGACACGTTAGAGTAACGTTAGAGAGAGAGACACGTTAGAGTAACATTAGAGACAGAGACACATTAGAGTAACGTTAGAGAGAGACACGTTAGAGTAACATTAGAGAGAGAGACACATTAGAGTAACGTTAGAGAGAGAGACACGTTAGAGTAACATTAGAGAGAGAGACACGTTAGATAGACGTTAGAGAAACATTAGAGAGAGACACGTTAGAGTAACAGAGAGAGAGACACGTTAGAGAGACACGTTAGAGTAACGTTAGAGAGAGACACGTTAGAGAGAGACACGTTAGAGTAACATTAGAGAGAGAGACACGTTAGAGAAACATTAGAGAGAGAGACACGTTAGAGAGAGAGACGTTAGAGTAACAGAGAGAGAGACACGTTAGAGTAACAGAGAGAGAGACACGTTAGAGTAACGTTAGAGAGAGAGACATGTTGGAGACACGTTAGAGAAACATTAGAGAGAGAGACACGTTAGAGAAACATTAGAGAGAGAGACACGTTAGAGTAACATTAGAGAGAGAGACACATTAGAGTAACGTTAGAGAGAGAGACACGTTAGAGTAACATTAGAGAGAGAGACACGTTAGAGAGACGTTAGAGAAACATTAGAGAGAGACACGTTAGAGTAACAGAGAGAGAGACACGTTAGAGAGACACGTTAGAGTAACGTTAGAGAGAGACATGTTAGAGAGAGACACGTTAGAGTAACATTAGAGAGAGAGACACGTTAGAGAGACACGTTAGAGAAACATTAGAGAGAGAGACACGTTAGAGAGAGACACGTTAGAGAAACATTAGAGAGAGAGACGTTAGAGTAACAGAGAGAGAGAGACACGTTAGAGTAACAGAGAGAGAGACACGTTAGAGTAACGTTAGAGAGAGAGACATGTTGGAGACACGTTAGAGAAACATTAGAGAGAGAGACACGTTAGAGAAACATTAGAGAGAGAGACACGTTAGAGTAACAGAGAGAGAGAGAGACACGTTAGAGAGACACGTTAGAGTAACGTTAGAGAGAGACACGTTAGAGAGAGAGACGTTAGAGAGAGACACGTTAGAGTAACATTAGAGAGAGACACGTTAGAGAGAGAGACAAGTTAGAGACACGTTAGAGAGAGAGAGACACGTTAGAGAGAGACACGTTAGAGTAACGTTAGAGAGAGAGACACATTAGAGAGAGAGACGTTAGAGAGAGAGAGACACGTTAGAGAGAGACACGTTAGAGTAACGTTAGTGAGAGAGACACATTAGAGAGAGAGACATTAGAGAGAGAGAGACACGTTAGAGAGAGAGACGTTAGAGAAACATTAGAGAGAGAGACACGTTAGAGAAACATTAGAGAGAGAGACACGTTAGAGTAACAGAGAGAGAGAGAGACACGTTAGAGAGACACGTTAGAGTAACGTTAGAGAGAGACACGTTAGAGAGAGAGACGTTAGAGAGAGACACGTTAGAGTAACATTAGAGAGAGACACGTTAGAGAGAGAGACAAGTTAGAGACACGTTAGAGAGAGAGAGACACGTTAGAGAGAGACACGTTAGAGTAACGTTAGAGAGAGAGACACGTTAGAGAGAGACACGTTAGAGTAACGTTAGAGAGAGAGACACGTTAGAGAGAGACACGTTAGAGTAACATTAGAGACACGTTAGAGAGAGAGACAAGTTAGAGACACGTTAGAGAGAGAGAGACACGTTAGAGAGAGACACGTTAGAGTAACGTTAGAGAGAGAGACACGTTAGAGAGAGACACGTTAGAGTAACGTTAGAGAGAGAGACACATTAGAGAGAGACACGTTAGAGTAACAGAGAGAGAGACACGTTAGAGAGAGACACGTTAGAGAGAGACACGTTAGAGTAACAGAGAGAGAGACACATTAGAGAGAGACACGTTAGAGTAACATTAGAGAGAAACACGTTAGAGAGAGACACGTTAGAGAGAGACACGTTAGAGTAACAGAGAGAGAGACACATTAGAGAGAGACACGTTAGAGTAACATTAGAGAGAGAGACACATTAGAGAGAGACACGTTAGAGTAACAGAGAGAGAGACACGTTAGAGAGAGACACGTTAGAGAGAGACACGTTAGAGTAACAGAGAGAGAGACACATTAGAGAGAGACACGTTAGAGTAACATTAGAGAGAGAGACACATTAGAGAGAGACATGTTAGAGTAGCGTTACAGAGAGAGACACGTTAGAGAGAGACACGTTAGAGAGAGAGACACGTTAGAGAGAGACACGTTAGAGTAACGTTAGAGAGAGACACGTTAGAGAGAGACACGTTAGAGTAACGTTAGAGAGAGACACGTTAGAGAGAGACACGTTAGAGTAACAGAGAGAGAGACACATTAGAGAGAGACACGTTAGAGTAACAGAGAGAGAAACACGTTAGAGAGAGACACGTTAGAGTAACGTTAGAGAGAGACACGTTAGAGTAACAGAGAGAGAGACACATTAGAGAGAGACACGTTAGAGTAACAGAGAGAGAGACACGTTAGAGAGAGACACATTAGAGAGAGACACGTTAGAGTAACAGAGAGAGAGACACATTAGAGAGAGACACGTTAGAGTAACAGAGAGAGAGACACGTTAGAGAGAGACACGTTAGAGAGAGACACGTTAGAGTAACAGAGAGAGAGACACATTAGAGAGAGACACGTTAGAGTAACAGAGAGAGACACGTTAGAGAGAGACACGTTAGAGAGAGACACGTTAGAGTAACAGAGAGAGAGACACATTAGAGAGAGACACGTTAGAGTAACAGAGAGAGAGACACGTTAGAGAGAGACACGTTAGAGAGAGACACGTTAGAGTAACAGAGAGAGAGACACATTAGAGAGAGACACGTTAGAGTAACAGAGAGAGAAACACGTTAGAGAGAGACACGTTAGAGTAACATTAGAGAGAGAGACGTTAGAGTAACGTTAGAGACACGTTAGAGAGAGACACGTTAGAGAGAGACACGTTAGAGTAACATTAGAGAGAGAGACGTTAGAGTAACGTTAGAGACACGTTAGAGAGAGACACGTTAGAGAGAGAGACGTTAGAGTAACGTTAGAGAGAGACACGTTAGAGAGAGAGACGTTAGAGAGAGACACGTTAGAGAGAGACACGTTAGAGAGAGAGACGTTAGAGTAACGTTAGAGAGAGAGAGACACATTAGAGAGAGACATGTTAGAGTAACAGAGAGAGAGACACATTAGAGAGAGACACGTTAGAGTAACGTTAGAGACACGTTAGAGAGAGACACGTACAAGTATTGAGCTACTGTAATATTCAGCAATAACATAAAGTAGCTCTTTATCGTCCATATTCTGGGACTAAAGCAAACCCAGCGGGCAAAACTGGTTGCATTATAACTAGAAACGGGTTGAAATGACATAATTATGACATCAACTCGTTTTGCCCAGTTTTGACCGGTGGGAATGGTTTGTATTCTGTCCTACCTGGAACACTCTGAAAGAACCACCACGACCATTTCATCGGCATCTCAGACCTGCAAAGGGTCAAAACACAGGAAATAGTCAACACAGTAAATAGTCAACACAGTAAATAGTCAACACAGGAAATAGTCAACACAGTAAATAGTCAACACAGTAAATAGTCAACACAGTAAATACTCAACATAGTAAATAGTCAACACAGTAAATAGTCAACACAGTAAATAGTCAACACAGGAAATAGTCAACACAGGAAATAGTCAACACAGTAAATAGTCAACACAGTAAATAGTCAACACAGTAAATAGTCAACACAGTAAATAGTCAAAACACAGTAAATAGTCAACACAGTAAATACTCAACATTGTAAATAGTCAACACAGTAAATAGTCAACACAGTAAATAGTCAACACAGGAAATAGTCAACACAGTAAATAGTCAACACAGTAAATAGTCAACACAGTAAATAGTCAACACAGGAAATAGTCAACACAGTAAATAGTCAACACAGTAAATAGTCAACACAGTAAATAGTCAACACAGGAAATAGTCAACACAGTAAATAGTCAACACAGTAAATACTCAACACAGTAAATAGTCAACACAGTAAATACTCAACATAGTAAATAGTCAACACATAGCAATTCAGATACAAGAGTATGTATGTAAAGAGGTAAGCATGTGAAAATGGAGAAGAATCCCCCCAAAATATTCCCCCAAAATCCTGAAGAATGAAGAAGAATCCAGAATAATGCCATTACCCATCGTTGACTAGGACCTTGGGGAACAGACAGACCAGGATGCTGAGGTCACTGACTGAGAACACGTAGACATTAACCACATGACCCAGAGAATGGACAACTAAAGAGGAGAGGAGGAGAAGAAGGGGTTCATTCAGGAGCAAAACATAACATGAACTGGAAAAACATTGTAAATGTGATACTACAATGAGATGTGGAAAAACTAGGATTCATAAATGTAGGAGTTCCCAAAAGTGAAATATATATATGTAATATAAATATATTTTTTTTGGATTTTTACATTGGTGAGTGACTTTTTTTTCCAATTCCGCCCAGTCAACCCCTCCTTTAGTGTTGATACCCTAAGAAGTGTCAACCTCTGACGTCTGACCTCTGACCTGTGAGTAAGAGGGCGGACATGGCCATGAAGCGGTGGAAGTCTATAGCGGCGTCGAAGGGGATGTATCGGTTGAGGAAGGTCTCTCGTCCCAGGGTGATGAGGTTGCGGCACACCGTCAGCATCATGTAGGGGTACAGGAAGGAGATGGCCGCCGCCGAACCACGCGACACCAAGATACCCACCACCGACGTCTCCGGCACGCCCGTGGAGTATGCCTGCAAACCATAGTCTAAACACGCAGCTAGGGGTTTGTTTCTGTTAGTCCACAGGCTTTACCTGAATCCCAAATAAGACCCTTCAGCCCCTCCGTTATTCTCTAGGGCACTCCCGTAGATCGGAAGGGATTGGATAAGTGTAATCAAAATGGCAACAAAAAAAGTCAGCCAAACAGAAGGGTAAGTTTAAGTCATCGCCATATTGCTTAAACATATCCCATTCTGTTAGATCTACAGGAAGGATTAGGGCCAGGGCTTGATTTGGGATTCAGGGTATATACAATGATTAGGGCCAGGGCTTGATTTGGGATTCAGGGTATATACAAGGATTAGGGCCAGGGCTTGATTTGGGATTCAGGGTATATACAATGATTAGGACCAGGGCTTGATTTGGGATTCAGGGTATATACAAGGATTAGGGCCAGGGCTTGATTTGGGATTCAGGGTATATACAATGATTAGGGCCAGGGCTTGATTTGGGATTCAGGGTATATACAAGGATTAGGGACAGGGCTTGATTTGGGATTCAGGGTATATACAAGGATTAGGGACAGGGCTTGATTTGGGATTCAGGGTATATACAAGGATAACAGAAGACCTTTCAACTCAGATACAGTATAGCTATTGTAATGTAATAGAAAATGTTCCTTAAGCATTGATAAGATGCTTAAAATTGCATGAGTAATCAACAAAATTATGAAAATCTCATTAAGTTAAGCATTTGTGTCAACTAAACAGTCGTCTCTCGTGATCGCCTTAGCTGGTTCTGGGCATTGAGATCATTTTTTTTTTAAAACAGGTAACTCCCAGCCTTCTTCTTCTTCTTGGCACAGTTTACTCCCAGCCTGGTCTCAGATCTGTTTGTACTGTCTTGACAACAAGCATGGGTGTTGGCGAGACATCACAAACATATCTGGGACCAACCAGGCTAGCTCAAATTCAAACCAATCAAATGTATATTATAGCAGTTGTAACGAAGTGCCAGCAAACTCCCAAAACAGAAGAACAGACAGAAGAGAAAATAATTGAAAAGAAGACAAGAGAAGACAAGACGAGAGAAGACAAGACGAGAGAAGACAAGACCAGAGAAGACAAGATGAGAGAAGACAAGAGAAGACAAGAGAAGATGAGAGAAGACAAGACCAGAGAAGACGAGAGAAGACAAGACCAGAGAAGACGAGACGAGAGAAGACAAGAGAAGACGAGAGAAGACAAGACGAGAGAAGACAAGTCCAGAGAAGACAAGACGAGAGAAGACAAGACAAGACCGGAGAAGACAAGAGAAGATGAGAGAAGACAAGAGAAAATAATAGAAAAGAGGACAAGAGAAGACAAGACGAGAGAAGACAAGACAAGAGAAGACAAGAGAAGAAAAGACCAGAGAAGACAAGAAAAGACAGAAGAAGACAAGAGAAGACAAGACGAGAGAAGACAAGACGAGAGAAGACGAGAGAAAAAAATAGAAAAGACAAGCGAAGACAAGACGAGAGAAGACGAGAGAAGACAAGACAAGAGAAGACAAGAGAAGAAAAGACCAGAGAAGACAAGAAAAGACAGAAGAAGACAAGAGAAGACAAGACGAGAGAAGACAAGACAAGACGAGAGAAGACGAGAGAAGACAAGACCAGAGAAGACAAGATGAGAGAAGACAAGAGAAGACAAGAGAAGATGAGAGAAGACAAGACCAGAGAAGACGAGAGAAGACAAGACCAGAGAAGACCAGACGAGAGAAGACAAGACCGGAGAAGACAAGACGAGAGAAGACGAGACGAGAGAAGACGATAGAAGACAAGACCAGAGAAGACAAGACTTGAGAAGACAAGAGAAGACAAGAGAAGATGAGAGAAGACAAGACGAGAGAAGACAAGAGAAAACAAGAGAAGACAAGAGAAGACAAGAGAAGATGAGAGAAGACAAGAGATGGTGAGAGAAGACAAGACCAGAGAAGACAAGACTAGAGAAGACAAGAAAAGACAGAAGAAGAAAAGAGAAGAGAAGATGAGAGAAGACAAGAGAAGATGAGAGAAGACAAGACCAGAGAAGACGAGAGAAGACAAGAGAAGATGAGAGAAGACAAGAGAAGACGAGAGAAGGTGAGAGAAGACAAGAGAAGACGAGAGAAGACAAGAGAAGACGAGAGAAGACAAGAGAAGACGAGAGAAGACAACTTACAGTAGCAGATGATGATGAGACCAGAGAAGACCAGAGAAGACAAGACTAGAGAAGACAAGAAAAGACAGAAGAAAACAAGAGAAATCAAGAGAAGATGAGAGAAGACAAGAGAAGATAAGAGAAGACAAGAGAAGACGAGAGAAGACAAGACCAGAGAAGACAAGACTAGAGAAGACAAGAAAAGACAGAAGAAGAAAAGAGAAGAGAAGATGAGAGAAGACAAGAGAAGATGAGAGAAGACAAGAGAAGACGAGAGAAGACAAGAGAAGATGAGAGAAGACAAGACCAGAGAAGACGAGAGAAGACAAGAGAAGACGAGAGAAGACAACTTACAGTAGCATCTCTCCAGAGCCAATCCGGCTGTGATGCCATAGACGATAGTGAAGCAAACAATGTGGCGACGGTAGTTCTCTACGAAGCGTTTGAATTGCTGGATCTTTTGCTGGACGGGGCTCCTGTTGTAACGCTCCTTCTTAGGCTTCACGTAGACCTTAGGACTCTGGAGGCCCGATCTGCATGGGGGAGGAGGAAGGAGGAAGTAATTTGCAGTGGTTTAGATTGAGAAAAGCTTCAACATCATTTATTGAACTGAAACTACCAAAAGAAGGTTCAGGCCGCAGCATAATTCACTTCAATGGCATTTATTGCTGAACACGTTTAAGAGAAAGCGCCTTCAACAAAAGCATTTTTTTACCTTTATGTTACAGCAATCAATGAATACAATGGATGAGTCAGAGTTAGCAAGAACAATACAAATAAATCATAAGGATAGTGGGTATAAAAATCAGAACATCCGGGTGAGGTTCAAGGCTGGATTCCTCTTCAGGGCAATAATTAAATGTTAAAATGTATTACTGTGCGTTAGTGACATAACAAAGCCACAGGATAAGATATAGTGTAAGTACTGTGCTCCATGGTAAAACCATCGTACCATCATCAATATATTGAAAGGAACTCAGGCTCAAGTCTAGTGTTATCTGATAATGGCGTTAAGTAGAGGCTGGTTGCATCACTGGGTGGACAACTCTAGATACCAGACATGAGGTCAACCACAAAGCAAGCAAACTCTCTTACGCAACCCGAGGTAACCATGGTAAACCCATAACTACTGGTATCACTCTGCTTCACTTCCTTGACACAGAATACTGTACATACAGGTAAGCACAACAACCATTACCACTACTGGTATCGACCTACTTTATAAGGACTTAATGAACTTTATGTAAATATATATATTTTTTAATGATTAGAAAGCCATGCGAGAAAGTAATGAGAAAATCTGTCAATAAAGAAAAGAGAAAAATAATGTCTGGTAGTGACATGAGCAGCGTGAGGTTGGATGTTATCTCTGGTAGTGACATGAGCAGTGTGAGGTTGGATGTTATCTCTGGTAGTGACATGAGCAGCGTGAGGTTGGATGTTATCTCTGGTAGTGACATGAGCAGCGTGAGGTTGGATGTTATCTCTGGTAGTGACATGAGCAGCGTGAGGTTGGATGTTATCTCTGGTAGTGACATGAGCAGCGTGAGGTTGGAAGTTATCTCTGGTAGTGACATGAGCAGTGTGAGGTTGGATGTTATCTCTGGTAGTGACATGAGCAGCGTGAGGTTGGATGTTATCTCTGGTAGTGACATGAGCAGCGTGAGGTTGGATGTTATCTCTGGTAGTGACATGAGCAGCGTGAGGTTGGATGTTATCTCTGGTAGTGACATGAGCAGCGTGAGGTTGGATGTGATCTCTGGTAGTGACATGAACAGCGTGAGGTTGGATGTTATCTCTGGTAGTGACATGAACAGCGTGAGGTTGGATGTTATCTCTGGTAGTGACATGAGCAGCGTGAGGTTGGATGTGATCTCTGGTAGTGACATGAGCAGCGTGAGGTTGGATGTTATCTCTGGTAGTGACATGAACAGCGTGAGGTTGGATGTTATCTCTGGTAGTGACATGAGCAGCGTGAGGTTGGATGTTATCTCTGGTAGTGACATGAGCAGCGTGAGGTTGGATGTGATCTCTAGTAGTGACATGAGCAGCGTGAGGTTGGATGTTATCTCTGGTAGTGACATGAGCAGCGTGAGGTTGGATGTTATCTCTGGTAGTGACATGAGCAGTGTGAGGTTGGATGTTATCTCTGGTAGTGACATGAACAGCGTGAGGTTGGATGTTATCTCTGGTAGTGACATGAGCAGCGTGAGGTTGGATGTTATCTCTGGTAGTGACATGAGCAGCGTGAGGTTGGATGTTATCTCTGGTAGTGACATGAGCAGCGTGAGGTTGGATGTTATCTCTGGTAGTGACATGAGCAGCGTGAGGTTGGATGTTATCTCTGGTAGTGACATGAGCAGCGTGAGGTTGGATGTTATCTCTGGTAGTGACATGAGCAGCGTGAGGTTGGATGTTATCTCTGGTAGTGACATGAGCAGCGTGAGGTTGGATGTTATCTCTGGTAGTGACATGAGCAGCGTGAGGTTGGATGTTATCTCTGGTAGTGACATGAGCAGTGTGAGGTTGGATGTTATCTCTGGTAGTGACATGAGCAGCGTGAGGTTGGATGTGATCTCTGGTAGTGACATGAGCAGCGTGAGGTTGGATGTGATCTCTGGTAGTGACATGAGCAGCGTGAGGTTGGATGTGATCTCTGGTAGTGACATGAGCAGCGTGAGGTTGGATGTTATCTCTGGTAGTGACATGAGCAGCGTGAGGTTGGATGTTATCTCTGGTAGTGACATGAGCAGCGTGAGGTTGGATGTTATCTCTGGTAGTGACATGAGCAGTGTGAGGTTGGATGTTATCTCTGGTAGTGACATGAGCAGCGTGAGGTTGGATGTTATCTCTGGTAGTGACATGAGCAGCGTGAGGTTGGATGCAGGGCTGTAAGCAGGGCTTTCTCCTATAGAGCTCAATTTTTATGGAATGGTCTGCCTATCCATGTAAGAGACGCAGACTCGGTCTCAACCTTTAAGTCTTTACTGAAGATCTCTTCAGTGGGTCATATGATTGAGTGTAGTCTGGCCCAGGAGTGTGAAGGTGAACGGAAAGGCTCTGGAGCAACGAACCGCCCTTGCTGTCTCTGCCTGGCCGGTTCCCCTCTCTCCACTGGGATTCTCTGCCTCTAACCCTATTACAGGGGCTGAGTCACTGGCTTACTGGTGCTCTTTCATTTCAGTTGGTAAGTTGGTGGTTGAAGATATCCCTCTAGTGGTGTGGGGGCTGTGCTTTGGCAAAGTGGGTGGGGTTATATCCTGCCTGTTTGGCCCTGTCCGGGGGTATCATCGGATGGGGCCACAGTGTCACCTGACCCCTCCTGTCTCAGCCTCCAGTATTTATGCTGCAGTAGTTTATGTGTCGGGGGGCTAGGGTCTGTTTGTTATATCTGGAGTATTTCTCCTGTCTTATCCTGTGTCCTGTGTGAATTTAAGTATGCTGTCTCTAATTCTCTCTTTCTTTCTCTCTCTCGGAGGACTTGAGCCCTAGGACCATGCCTCAGGACTACCTGGCATAATGACTCCTTGCTGTCCCCAGTCCACCTGGCCATGCTGCTGCTCCAGTGTCAACTGTTCTGCCTGCGGCTATGGAACCCTGACCTGTTCACCGGGCGTGCTACCTGTCCCAGACCTGCTGTTTTCAACTCTCTAGAGACAGCAGGAGCGGTAGAGATACTCTTAATGATCGGCTATGAAAAGCCAACTGACATTTACTCCTGAGGTGCTGACTTGCTGCACCCTCGACAACTACTGGGATTATTATTACTTGACCATGTTGGTCATTTATGAACATTTGAACATCTTGGCCATGTTCTGTTATAATCTCCACCCGGCACAGCCAGAAGAAGACTGGCCACCCCTCATAGCCTGGTTCCTCTCTAGGTTTCTACCTAGGTTTTGGTCTTTCTAGGGAGTTTTTCCTAGCCACGGTGCTTCTACACCTGCATTGCTTGCTGTTTGGGGTTTTAGGCTGTGTTTCTGTACATCACTTTGAGATATCAGCTGATGTAAGAAGGGCTATATAAATCAAATATTTTATTTGATGTGATCTTTGGTAGTGACATGAGCAGCATGAGGTTGGATGTGATCTTTGGAAGTGACATCAACAGCATGAGGTTAGATGTGATCTCTGGTAGTGACATCAACAGCATGAGGTTGGATGTGATCTTTAGTAGTGACATCAGCAGCATGAGGTTGGATGTGATCTCTGGTAGTGACATCAGCAGCATCAGATTGGATGCAGGTGTCATGCCCTGGTCTAAGTATTTTGTGTTTTTCTTCATGTATTGGGTCAGGCCAGGGTGTGGCATGGGTTTTTGTATGTGGTGTGTATGTATGGGGATTGTAGCTAGTGGGGTGTTCTGGCTAAGTCTATGGCTGTCTGAAGTGGTTCTCAATCAGAGGCAGGTGTTTATCGTTGTCTCTGATTGGGAACCATATTTAGGCAGCCATATTCTTTGAGTGTTTCGTGGGTGATTGTCCTTAGTGTCCTGATGTCATTATTCTGTGTTAGTTTACACTAGTATAGGCTGTTTCGGTTTTCGTTACGTTTATTGTTTTGTAGTGTTTGTATTTAGATTCGTGTTTTGTTTGTTGAATAAACATGGATCGCAATCTACACGCTGCATTTTGGTCCGACTCTCCTTCTCACCAAGAAAACCGTTACAGCAGGGCTGTAGGTAGGGCTTTCTCATCAGATTGGAAATTCCCCAAACCGAGAGAACTTACCTTTTCCCTTGTCGTCTGCGAAGTTCCTGCCCGTCTTTCCCCGGGCTGCTGGAGATCTGTGTGTCCCCTTCTGAGGGTGAGCTAAGAAAGAGAAGACATTACAGTTTTTTTTAAATAAAGAGCAGGAGGCCTGCAGGCCGGCGGTTAAAAAAACAGATGCTTATCATATCAGCAGACAAAGGGTGGAGTAATTCAAAATAACTTGTTAGGAATAATCGTAACAGTTGTCGTAATAGTAATATAGCAGGTTAGTTGGGGGGAAAAAAGTCGTCGTCGTCATGCCGTGAAGTAAATCATCATCATGTCCACAATCACACCCTGATAAGAGCATGACTATCGAGATCTTGGTGAATGGAGATTGTGAAATACAGTAAATGACCATGCAATGAAGAGTGCATTTTTTCAAATCAATCAAATCAATGAGAAGATACATAAGGGTGTATCCTCGTTACTAAGTTATTCTCTTCCTCGTGTCCTAATGTGGTTATCATACCTGTTCCTCTCCAGGGTGATGGAAGAAAACGGGCTGGTGTTATTTGTAACGTCTGCTTCCAACTCACACCCTCAAAACACGTAGATCCCCTGAACGCAGCTCCCTTTCCAGCTCACACTCTCAAACACGTAGGTCCCCTGAACGCAGCTCCCTTTCCAGGCCCACTTTCCAGCTCACACTCTCAAACACGTAGGTCCCCCTGAACGCAGCTCCCTTTCCAGGCCCACTTTCCAGCTCACACTCTCAAACACGTAGGTCCCCCTGAACGCAGCTCCCTTTCCAGGCCCACTTTCCAGCTCACACTCTCAAACACGTAGGTCCCCCTGAACGCAGCTCCCTTTCCAGGCCCACTTTCCAGCTCACACTCTCAAACACGTAGGTCCCCTGAACGCAGCTCCCTTTCCAGGCCCACTTTCAGGCTCACACTCTCAAACACGTAGATCCCCCTGAACGCAGCTCCCTTTCCAGGCCCACTTTCCAGCTCACACACTCAAACACGTAGATCCCCCTGAACGCAGGTCACTCCCCAGATCCCAATCACCTGAATTCTAATCACCTGTTCACACACCTGTAGGTCATTATCAAACACTATTTAGTTCTGTTCTCTGCACCCCGTCGCTGTGAGGTATTGTTTGTTTTGTGACACACGTCTGTCAGAGCGCTTGGTTTCCCGTGAGTTACTCCTCCCGTGTGTGACAGTTTTTGCCTGCCTCACTAACAACACCTTTTGCCTATTCCCTGCCTGTACTTTAGCCTTTCGGATTTCCTGTTATCTACCTATTGCCTGATCTCCCGGACTACGCCTTTTCCCTGCCTGTACTGTTGCCCTTTTTGCCCCCTGTGTATGACCTTGTGCCTGACCCAGCTACCTGCCTCTTCCTGTGTATGACCTTCTGCCTGACCCAGCTACCTGCCTCTTCCTGTGTATGACCTTCTGCCTGACCCAGCTACCTGCCTCCTCCTGTGTATGACCTTCTGCCTGACCCAGCTACCTGCCTCCTCCTGTGTATGACCTTCTGCCAGACCCAGCTACCTGCCTCCTCCTGTGTATGACCTTCTGCCTGACCCAGCTACATGCCTCCTCCTGTGGTCCTTTGCAATAAACACCTGCTGTGCCCTGTGCTTCAAACCATCTCTCTGTCTCCCCTCGTGTTCATTACATTATTATCTTACCTGTTCCTCTCTGGGTTGATGAAAGACACATGCTGGTGTCGACTCAGTTTGTTTCCCCCCTCCTTCTCCATCCCTGCAGAGATACATAACATTAGAAGAAGAAGAAGCCTTTGAGAGTATTTTGTGTCTCTGGTTTGGCTTTTGCAGAAATCTTGAGAATATTTTGTGTCTCTGGTTGGCCTTTATCACCTTTGATGTTAAGCTGAGCGAAGGTAAGTTCCTTCTCGTGGTCCCGGAGCAGGAAGTGGAAGTCCTCCCAGGTAATCTGTTCCTTGTCGTTGAAACCTGCGGCCTTCAACATTTCCTTGATGGCCTCCTCAGCCTGGCTCTTAGACAGAAGACTGCTGGAGATCTCTATGAACGACCTGCAGAACAGACCACAAGATGGCCGTAGTTTAAGACGGCCGGAGAACCCATTATACGGTGCTCATCTTGTTCATTCATTTTGGATCGCGCATACAGCTGGATCTACAAAACAGATGACATGGAATGTGGACATATTTTGACAGAAGGTCGATATTGAGGTCTGAGTGTATGTCCCTTGAAGGGACAATGGTTTTTCATGAAAATGGATGATATTTGGATGAAAACAGATCAAAGTATGATGACCCAAAGTATGAAAAATGACTGTTGCTTCTACACTGATAAAGTTTGACAATAAATTTACTAGTCCCCCTCCCCCTGTGTCAAACACTTGGATTCAGGGGGCGGGATTACTAAGGGGATAGGGTGACATCACCCTAACTGTCATTTTAATACACCAATTTATTTAATTTTTTATTTAAACTTTATTTAAATAAATAAAATAGTTAACCAATGATATTCTCTTACCTAATGTAACCAACATCGGAGAAGGCGTGTTTGAGGAGGGGCGTGGATTATATATATAGATATGCAATATGCATCATAAATTTATTTAACAAATTTAAAATTAATCTTTATATGTAACATCTTGAAAAGGCACTTTGGCTTATTTGTAGCTGTCTGAGAGAACAGGTCTTTGAGCAAACAGGTCAGAGAGAGAACAGGTCAGAGAGAGAACTGGTCAGAGAGAGAACAGGTCAGAGAGAGAACAGGTCAGAGAGAGAACAGGTCTGAGACCCCAGGTCTGTTAGGTTTATGTACTCTGGTTTGTATATTTCAGTTTTTTTTGTATTTGTGTTCATAATAAAAAATAAAAATAAAAAATAAATAAAGATGTTTAAAAAAATATATATATATATTGATAGCTACTCTAATGGTGCCAAAATCTTACTGTGGCAAATAATTAAATGTTTACACTATTCATTTATGGCAAAGATACTTATATGTCTCCGCTTTCATCTGTGTCTGGTGTTAGCTAGTTACAGGCTAGCTAGGTCTTCATCTGTGTCTGGTGTTAGCTAGTTACAGGCTAGCTAGGTCTTCATCTGTGTCTGGTGTTAACTAGTTACAGGCTAGCTAGGTCTTCATCTGTGTCTGGTGTTAGCTAGTTACAGGCTAGCTAGGTCTTCATCTGTGTCTGCTGTTAGCTAGTTACAGGCTAGCTAGGTCTTCATCTGTGTCTGGTGTTAGCTAGTTACAGGCTAGCTAGGTCTTCATCTGTGTCTGGTGTTAGCTAGTTACTGTCTAGCTAGGTCTTCATCTGTGTCTGGTGTTAGCTAGTTACAGGCTAGCTAGGTCTTCATCTGTGTCTGGTGTTAGCTAATTACTGGCTAGCTAGGAATTCATCTGTCTGGTGTTAGCTAGTTACTGGCTAGCTAGGTCTTCATCTGTGTCTGGTGTTAGCTAGTTACAGGCTAGCTAGGTCTTCATCTGTGTCTGGTGTTAGCTAGTTACAGGCTAGCTAGGTCTTCATCTGTGTCTGGTGTTAGCTAGTTACAGGCTAGCTAGGTCTTCATCTGTGTCTGGTGTTAGCTAGTTACAGGCTAGCTAGGTCTTCATCTGTGTCTGGTGTTAGCTAGTTACAGGCTAGCTAGGTCTTCATCTGTGTCTGGTGTTAGCTAGTTACAGGCTAGCTAGGTCTTCATCTGTGTCTGGTGTTAGCTAGTTACAGGCTAGCTAGGTCTTCATCTGTGTCTGGTGTTAGCTAGTTACAGGCTAGCTAGGTCTTCATCTGTGTCTGGTGTTAGCTAGTTACAGGCTAGCTAGGTCTTCATCTGTGTCTGGTGTTAGCTAGTTACTGTCTAGCTAGGTCTTCATCTGTGTCTGGTGTTAGCTAGTTACTGGCTAGCTAGGTCTTCAGCCAGCATGGAACAAAAGTGGGGGAAAGTGTCGTTCAAAACTTTGACGCAGTTGTCATGCCGACACATCTGTCAGTGCTGCTGTGAACCGCATCACGAGAGACATGCCAAACAGGAGATGTATAACAAAAATATACATCATTGATGCAATTTGTTTGGGATTATTTTACCGCACCACTGCATCTTGACAAAGCTGTCAGTCAAGCCGAGGTCATTAATATAAACTCCCCCGCCCACTCAGCCTTTCTTTTCAAACTTCCTGGTAGTTAGCCATGAGAGAGAAGTACTTTTTTCCTTCCTCAAATGTTGAGCATCTCTTTCCCTCCCCAAAAAATATTATGGGTGATATTTTACATGGGAATCAGAATGACTGTTCGGGGACCTTTAAGAGAATTGATGACAGTGCTAACCTGAGCAGCCTGGAAAAATCCTCTTTCGATAAGAAACCGTCTCCATCGATGTCGTGCATGGAGAACATCAGTTTAGACTTTTCCTCGGGAGAACCTGCACAAACAACACAGTGGAATATCAGAACAAAATTTGTATTTCTTATTGGACAATTCCTGTTTCAGTCAGTTGTCTTCTGTTTGTTGCCTAATAAACATGACCCCCGGACTCCAGGGTTGGGATCAATTCCACTTCAATTCCAGTCAATTCAGGAAGTACATTTGAAATTCCAATTATCGTCAATGCTTTTCAATGAGTAAAATGTGGAATTGGAATTTGGTTTACTTTCTGAATTGACTTGAATTGAAATGGAAACCTACCCTGGACTCACCTTTCATGAAAATGACGATGACATCGAGGAACTCCTGGAAGGAGAGGTATCCGTTTCCGTCCTTGTCGGCCAGCGTGAACATGGAGTCGACAAAGAGCGAGTCCGGTTTGAGTCCCAGAGCGTCGGCAAACTCAGTTCCTGTCAGCTCAGTCTCCAGGGCTTCGCGGGTCTTCCTACAGGACGCACCACTCATGTCCCTGGCATCACAATTCTCGATCTCCAGGACCTTTATAGGGTATACATTTTTTAACCTTTATTTAACCGGGTTGTCCCATTGAGCCAATACATATGAGTGATAGACCGTTTCATCTACATGAAAGACAGGAGGATGGCATTGGCGGTTACCTCCATGAACTGCTAACTGAAAGTAATCAGATTAGGATCCTAAATTTGGGTAATCCTAAAGTTACTGATGTATATTTTGGACAGGTAACTAGCAACTGCAATGGATTACATTTAAAAAGTAACCTTCCCAACCCCTGCACATGTCAGCATGGTGCCGTTGCGATTGTTAATGGTGGTCACGTCGAATGGCTCAGTAGGTTTGAGGGGCGGCAGGGTAGCCTAGTGGTTAGAGTGTAGAGGTGGCAGGGTAGCCTAGTGGTTAGAGTGTAGAGGTGGTGGGTAGCCTAGTGGTTAGAGTGTAGAGATGGTGGGTAGCCTAGTGGTTAGAGTGTAGAGATGGTGGGTAGCCTAGTGGTTAGAGTGTAGAGGTGGCAGGTAGCCTAGTGGTTAGAGTGTAGAGGTGGCAGGTAGCCTAGTGGTTAGAGTGTAGAGGTGGCAGGTAGCCTAGTGGTTAGAGGGTAGAGATGGTGGGTAGCCTAGTGCTCAGAGTGTCGAGGTGGCAGGTAGCCTAGTGGTTAGAGTGTAGAGGTGGCAGGTAGCCTAGTGGTTAGAGGGTGGCAGGTAGCCAGGTGGTTAGAGTGTAGAGGTGGCAGGTAGCCTAGTGGTTAGAGTGTAGAGGTGGCAGGTAGCTTAGTGGTTAGAGTGTAGAGGTGGCAGGTAGCCTAGTGGTTAGAGTGTAGAGGTGGCAGGGTAGCCTAGTGGTTAGAGTGTAGAGGTGGCAGGTAGCCTAGTGGTTAGAGTGTAGAGATGGCGGGTAGCCTAGTGGTTAGAGGGTGGCAGGTAGCCTAGTGGTTAGAGTGTAGAGGTGGCAGGTAGCCTAGTGGTTAGAGTGTAGAGGTGGCAGGTAGCCTAGTGGTTAGAGCGTCTGTGTCTGGTGTTAGCTAGTTACTGAAAGGTTGCTAGATCAAATCCCCTGAGCTGACAAGGTACAAATATGTCGTTCTGCCCCTGAACAAGGCAAAAAACAAGGCTGTCATTGTAAATAAGAATTTGTTCTTTACTGACTTGCCTAGTTAAATAAAACAAAAAATGGTGGTAACAATTCTAGGGTTGTGGGTTCAATTCCTGCATGGGCCACGTATACTTGTCCATACTTGTACTGTCATTGTCCATACTGTGTACCAAGGTTGTGGATCTAACCCAATGTGACACTGGATAAAAGTGTCTCCTAAATCACCATTTTACAGTGAACATCTCCTAAATCACAATTTTACAGTAAACATCTCCTAAATCACCATTTTACAGTGAACATCTCCTAAATCACCATATTACAGTAAACATCTCCTAAATCACAATTTTACAGTAAACATCTCCTAAATCACCATTTTACAGTAAACATCTCCTAAATCACAATTTTACAGTAAACGTCTCCTAAATCACAATTTTACAGTAAACGTCTGCTAAATCACAATTTTACAGTGAACATCTCCTAAATCACCATTTTACAGTAAACATCTCCTAAATCACAATTTTACAGTAAAGCGTCTCCTAAATCACCATATATTCTAGTACCTTGGCAAAGGCACTCCTGATGAAGTTCTCTACTATCTGAGCTCTCTGGTCTCTGGTCACTGCCTCTCTCAGTAGCTCCTTCTCTGTCATGTCCCTCACCGCCAGCTCCTGTCCACCGTCTGTCACCTCAGAGCGAAGATGCCGGACAAACTCTCCACGCTGGCCCTCGTCCTCAAAGTACAGCACCTGGGGACAGACCACAACAAACAGATATCACAGTCACACACACACACAGGGATTGGCATGGAGACGTCTAACCGTGAAGACGAACAAAGGAGAGGCACATGAAAGACACAAGAGTAAACAAATGAGTAAACAAGAGTAAACGAATCAGTAAACATGAGTAAACAAACACACGCACACACATACACACCCCTCTCCCATCTACTCACCAGGTCATACTCTTTGGGTACTTTCATCACCAGAGCCCTGCGGTAATTGTTACTAGACAGCAGGACATCCAGGTGGGTCTGGGTACCCAGGCTGAGTGACCGTAGAGCGGGTCCAGACCGGTCAAACACCTGGAGTTTCCTCCTATCATCGATCAACAGACTGACTGGAAATAGGGGCTTCTTAGGGCCCTGCCACTCACAGGCTAAGGAGAGGAGAGGAGAGGAGAGGAGAGGAGAGGAGAGGAGAGGAGAGGAGAGGAGAGAGAGAGAGAGAGAGAGAGAGAGAGAGAGAAAAAGAAAGAAAGAAAGAAAGAAAGAAAGAAAGAAAGAAAGAAAGAGAAGTGGGAAGAGATGAGAGATGAGAGATGAGAGAGAGAAGGGGGAGCGATGAGAGAGAGAGGTGGGAAGAGATTAGAGAGAAGGGGTGAGAGATGAGAGAGAAGGGGGTGAGAGATGAGAGATGAGAGAGAGACAAGTGGGAAGAGATGAGAGATTAGAGAGAAGGGGGTGAGAGATGAGAGAGAGAAGTGGGAAGAGATGAGAGATGAGATAGAACGGGGAGAGAGAGAGAGAGAGAGAGAGCGAGAGAGAGACAGAAGGGGGTGAGAGATGGACATCAGACATATTACCGTTCTCACACTATCATGCCTATCCAAACGGTATTCTGATTGCTCTGATATGTTCTGTTGACATTGTCCTTCCCAGCATAGTTTTAGCAGCGGCTATGGTGGACGTGTAACCAGGCCAGCTCAGTCCAGCTCGGCTTGGCTCGGCCCAGTCGTGTGAAAAGAGAAAAGCACACACGTTCTAAACACAACACACACCTGTTCTACACAGAGAGGGACGATTCTGTCATAACACACACCTGTTCTGCACAGAGAGGGACGATTCTGTCATAACACACACCTGTTCTACACAGAGAGGGACGATTCTGTCATAACACACACCTGTTCTACACAGAGAGGGACGATTCTGTCATAACACACACCTGTTCTACACAGAGAGGGACGATTCTGTCATAACACAGACCTGTTCTGCACAGAGAGGGACGATTCTGTCATAACACACACCTGTTCTGCACAGAGAGGTACGATTCTGTCATAACACAGACCATGTACATGCATGTACTGTACACACACACACACACACACACACATACACACACACACACACACACACACACACACACACACACACACACACACACACACACACACACACACACACACAACACACACCTGTGATTCCAGCAGCAGGTTCCTCTGTTGTGTCGTCAGGCCCCACTCTCTTCTGGAACTTCTTAAACTTGGACTTTCTGAAGTGGGCCACCACAAGGGCCATGAGGAAGCTCACTTGGAGGGGAACACATGGGGTAGTAGTCATCAGAGAATCTCTTACAATAGGGTTTATGATATGCTATGTCTCTCTAAGTAGGCCACCACAAGGGTCATGAGGAAGCTCACTGGCAGGGGAACACATGGACAGTAGTCAGAGAATCTCTTACAATAGGGTTTATGATATGCTATGTCTCTCTAAGTAGGCCACCACAAGAGCCATGAAGAAACTCACTATGAGGCTACCACAATCAACAGAACAATTATACTGTAGCAATCACAATGGTTATTTGATTAATGGATCTTAAAATTGACATTTAGGAGAATTTTACAAAGGAAAATATTTGTTTTGGGAATTTTCTCAATACTTTGAATATGATTAATTTCCATGTCAGCTCTCTGTCTGGAAATGCCCTTGTCCGGAGCAAAAGGATACCAATTTCAAACTTTCTATCCCAAAAAAAAAGTGTTTACAATGATGTTTTTTTTATTGGCAAAAATGGATATTAACTGAGAAAATAGCATGTGTAGTTTCTTGCAATAGTCCTATGTGACTTTAAAGAATATTTCTCTAAAAATGTTGATTCCTAAAAGTTGTGTCCGGAGATTTAGTTTACTCCGTCAGATTAGTTTAACATCCTAAATCAATCAGGAATGAGCAGGGCCAGCTATAGCATAAGGACCCCTTATTCACGTCCTCATTTACATGGAGTGTAACAAGAGCAGTTCTCTATTTTTTTTTATATATTTTTTTTTAATACTTTGTTTTTATTGTAGGAACACAAAGAAAGTACAAATAAAGTCAAGTAAAATAAAAAAGATCAGGCAGTTACAGTGCCTTCATATTAGTTAGATAGACATCTTTGAATTAGACCATTTCCAAGTACGAAACCCATTTTTTCCCAGTATTCTTGACCTCTCACCTGTTGAGTTCTTAAAGCAAAGGTCATACGCTCCATGTGGTGTATTTCTTCTACAGTGTCTATCCATTGTCACTGTGGGAGGGTCTTTTTGTAGCCATGTCCTAGTGATAGCCTTTTTACTGGCTGCCAGTAGGACCTTCAAGAGGTACTTTTCTCCAGTTCTCTATGTTTTTATAGATTTAAACAATATTGGAATCACTCTGGTCACAACCATAAACTGTTAACTCCACCTGCCTGATAGATTAAGATAGAATATGAATACTGTTTTAAATATGTTACATTTAATTCAGTTTTAGAGTCAGAAAGCAACTGAGGAAAAACTACATTGCTACTGTGTATACAACTTGAATGAAAAAGAAAAATTGCATTTTTTTCCCCCCTCAACTCTGTAAAACACCAACGCCGTCAAAATGTTGTATAACGTCGAGAGTGCTGAAAGATCTGATAGAATGTGTCACGTCCTGACCTTAGTTCCTTTTTTATGTCTCTGTTTTAGTTTGGTCAGGGCGTGAGTTGGGGTGGGCATTCTATGTTGTGTATTCTATGTTTTGTATTTCTATGTTTTTGACCTGGTATGGTTCCCAATCAGAGGCAGCTGGAAATCGTTGTCTCTGATTGGGAACCATACTTATTAGGCAGCCTGTTTTCCCACTATGATTTGCGTTTGTTCCGTTTTTTGTTATTTTTGTTCTAGTGTTTAGTGTAGTTAAAAGATCATGAACACGTACCACGCTTTACCTTGGTCCTCTCCTTCTTCCACCATCGACAACCGTTACAGAATGGGTATTTTTATTGGGGATTTTCAGATGAATAATTTTCTATATTTTACAAATGTTTGAATATTTTATTTTTGTATTTTTTTGAGACAAAAAAAAAAAAATGTCTGTTTTGAGTATCTGTTGTCAGCTGCGTCACTGATGGCTAATCCTCTTGAGATCAATTTTTGTTGTAAATATTCTAAAAAGACATTGGAATCACTGCACCATATCCTAGACTTAAGGGATACTGTTTCCTCAGTACGTTTTGTTTAAATGCTAACAAAATTAGCCCTGGTACATTTTAAAGTGCTAGAAAATAAAACAAAAGGAACGTTTGGAGATTTGTATTACTTATTTGACTAATCTAATGTTAAAATGATAAAAATCAAGGCCTTTCGCTTGTGGATTCTGATTGGTTAACGTCAGATACTGACCAATAGGAAAGAGGAACAGGCAGATGACTGAGATGCCAAAGCCAGCTTTGCTTCCGTCGTCAAAGTAGTTGAGCTTGGTGGCTTTGGTGCAGGGGTGGAGCTCAGAGATCGTGACCTGAGAAGGCTGGGGGCAAGGGTCACCTGTAACAGACAGACAGGCAAGACAGGCAGGCAGCCAGACAGGCAGAGAGACAGACAGGCAAGACAGGCAGCCAGACAGGCAGAGAGTGAGGCAGGCAGGCAGACAGACAGGCAGAGAGTGAGGCAGGCAGGCAGACAGACAAGACAGCCAGACAAGACAGGCAGGGAGGGAGGCAGGCAGGCAGGCAGGGAGGAAGGCAGACAGACAGACAGGAAACAGGGAGGCAGACAGACAGACAGAGACAGACAGAGACAGGCAGGGAGGCAGGCAGGCAGGCAGAGAGACGGACAGGGAGACAGTTAGGCAGGCAGACAGACAGACAGACAGACAGGCAGACAGACAGACAGACAGACAGACAGACAGACAGACAGACAGGCAGGCAGGCAGGCAGGCAGGCAGGCAGGCAGAGACGGGCAGGGAGACAGACAGACAGGCAGGCAGGCAGGCAGGCAGGCAGGCAGAGAGACGGGCAGGGAGACAGTTAGGCAGGCAGGCAGAGAGAAAGGGAGACACGAAGGCAGGCAGGGAGACAAACAGTGAGACAGACAGGCAAACAGACAGGGAGGCACGTAGACAGAGAAACTAGTTACAGCTAGTACCAGCAGCACGTACAGTCAACATTTATGATTTACAGTGAATACTGTCATAGATTACCTATCTTTATTGTTTGAGTTGCAGAGAACACTATCATTTATTGGCCAACCACAGAAACTTTAGGAAGGAAATGAGCTTTTACCATCCTTCCAGAAGAAGACTTTCCTCTGTATGTCCTCAGGCTCTGCACTGGTGACTGCTGCAATGACGTCATGAAAGGTTGTAGTCCGAAGGGCCTGCAGCTCCTCAGCTGTGAACAGACTAGAGGAACCAACAGGAGCGGTCAGATTGACTGGAAATGTTATGATAGTATCACCCAAATGGTGAATCAAAGCTGATCATAAACGGACAGTAGTCTTGTGTTTTCTCAGTTCAAAGTCTAGTTCTCCACTAGACTATTGGTTATTTCATTAGTTCTTACGTTATGAAAGGTATCCTTCCAGGCATTCAATTTACATTTGACATTTTAGTCATTTAGCAGACTCTCTTATCCAGAGCCACTTACAGTAGTGAATAATTTAGCAGACTCTCTTATCCAGAGCCACTTACAGTAGTGAGTCATTTAGCAGACTCTCTTATCCAGAGCCACTTACAGTAGTGAGTCATTTAGCAGACTCTCTTATCCAGAGCCACTTACAGTAGTGAGTCATTTAGCAGACTCTCTTATCCAGAGCCACTTACAGTCAGTGCATTCATCTTTAGATGGAGCTAGATGAGACAACCACATATCATAGTCGTAGTCAGTACATTTCACCTCAATAAAGAAGTTTATCAGCAAACTCGGCGTTAGTAGTAAAAGTTTGTATAAAAGGGTAGATGTTAGGCTTCCAGACGATTTCAGGAAGATGGGCAGGGACTCTGCTGTCCTAGCTTCAGGGGTGAAGCTGGTTCCACCATTGTTGTGCCAGGACAGAGAAGAGCTTTGACATGGGCTGAGTAGGAGCTGACCTCCTTTTCAGAATGAACGAACGTGAGAAAGCCAGGAAATAAATCGAGGTTCAAATGACAGTAACAGTTTCATACGATTAATGAATGTATGTACGAGGTGTATATTTTACATGACATATTTACATATTTATATATTCATACATTACATATTTACATATTTATATATTCATACATTACATATTTACATATTTATATATTCATACATTACATATTTACATATTTATATATTTACATATTTTACATTCCTTCCTACCCATTTTGTGTGTTCTCGAACCAGAAGCGGTCGCCGTTCCTGATGCGGTTAAACTGATCCAGTATGATAGAGGAGAAGACCTGACCAGGACCGTCCACAGACTCCAGGAGACCACCAGGAAACAGCTCCAGTTTAGAGATATCCCCGTCATACAGGTCTGATAGGTCCCTGAATAACTAGAGACACAGAACAGGTGGAGATGGAATTGAGAGGGTATGGTATTTACTCTATTATAGGATATTTCCCCAGTGGTTTGAGTCCTCTCTCTTTGGCTCAACTCTCCCTGTCTGGTTCCATTTATGTTTAGGTCATTTTTGTGTGACTTATACCTATGTAAAACAATCACATACACTATCATCATCATTGGCAATTAAAATCTAAATGGTCAGTAGTACATAAGGATTTATTAACACATTCACATCACGCACATACAGCATTTGTAAGCTGTACGTAAGCAGTTCTGAACATACCTGTGGGTTGGTGATGTTGAGCTGAGGGTTTATGTCTCCCCACCTCCCCACAGGGGCCAGGCCCAGCCCCTCTCTGACCTGGTTGTAGCTGGGTAAGCCAAAGTCCCGGCCTCTCTGCACCGTCAGAGCAACCAGGTCTGACCGCGAGAAACGCAGAGGACCGTACATGTAGTCTGGTAGGGGAGAAAAAACACTTATCAGTAAAATATCAATCATGTATTATTGTTGTAATTGAAAACACACCTTTCTTAAAGTCAACAGGTATAATGCATTATGATGTGGTTGTAATGCATCATGATGTGGTTGTAATGCATTATGATGTGGTTGTAATGCATTATGATGTGGTTGTTGATGTGTTGTTATGCATTATGATGTGGTTGTTTTGCATTATGATGTGGTTGTTATGCATTATGATGTGGTTGTTATGCATTATGATGTGGTTGTTATGCATTATGATGTGGTTGTTATGCATTATGATGTGGTTGTAATGCATTATGATGTGGTTGTAATGCATTATGATGTGGTTGTTATGCATTATGATGTGGTTGTTATGCATTATGATGTGGTTGTAATGCATTATGATGTGGTTGTTATGCATTATGATGTGGTTGTTATGCATTATGATGTGGTTGTTATGCATTATGATGTGGTTGTTATGCATTATGATGTGGTTGTTGATGTGTTGTTATGCATCATGATGTGGTTGTTATGCATTATGATGTGGTTGTTATGCATTATGATGTGGTTGTTATGCATTATGATGTGGTTGTTATGCATTATGATGTGGTTGTAATGCATTATGATGTGGTTGTTATGCATTATGATGTGGTTGTTATGCATTATGATGTGGTTGTAATGCATTATGATGTGGTTGTTATGCATTATGATGTGGTTGTTATGCATTATGATGTGGTTGTTATGCATTATGATGTGGTTGTAATGCATTATGATGTGGTTGTTATGCATTATGATGTGGTTGTAATGCATTATGATGTGGTTGTTATGCATTATGATGTGGTTGTTGATGTGTTGTTATGCATTATGATGTGGTTGTTATGCATTATGATGTGGTTGTTATGCATTATGATGTGGTTGTTATGCATTATGATGTGGTTGTTATGCATTATGATGTGGTTGTTATGCATTATGATGTGGTTGTTATGCATTATGATGTGGTTGTTATGCATTATGATGTGGTTGTTATGCATTATGATGTGGTTGTTATGCATTATGATGTGGTTGTTATGCATTATGATGTGGTTGTTATGCATTATGATGTGGTTGTTATGCATTATGATGTGGTTGTTATGCATTATGATGTGGTTGTTATGCATTATGATGTGGTTGTAATGCATTATGATGTGGTTGTAATGCTTTATAAGACTTGTCATAAGCAACTACTTGTCCTCTTCATGTTTGAAGGCTTACATAAAGCCTGACCATCCCTCCACTGACCATTTAAAGCTGATCAGTAGACACAAAGAAATCTGAAAATATATGATGATGATGATGATGATGATGATGATGATGTGATGGAAATTGACCTCTTAAGTCCTCCACAACAATGTTGTCCTCTCTCTCCGCGATCTGAGAAGCCATGCCCATAATCAGATGGTCTATGTCCTGGCCTGACTTCAGGTTGGGGTTCTACAACAGACAATCAGAGAAGTTTTTTCGAAACATGTCAATCAGTTTCTCTAATAGAAATGTCTCAACGAAAGGTGCTGTCTGGCCACCTCCTATGGCTGTTGGCTATACGGATCTGAGACCAGTCTACAAAGAGGCTATATACAGATCTGAGACCAGTCTACATGAAGGCTATACACAGATCTGAGACCAGTCTACATGGAAGCTATACACAGATCTGAGACCAGTCTACATGGAGGCTATATACGGATCTGAGACCTGTCTACATGGAGGCTATACACAGATCTGAGACCAGTCTACATGGAGGCTATATACAGATCTAATACCAGTCTACATAGAGGCTATATCCAGATCTGAGACCAGTCTACATAGAGGCTATATACAGATCTGAGACCAGTCTACATGAAGGCTATATAGATCTGAGACCAGTCTACATGAAGGCTATATACAGATCTGAGACCAGTCTACATGAAGGCTATATACAGATCTGAGACCAGTCTACATAGAGGCTATATACAGATCTGAGACCTGTCTACATGAAGGCTATACACAGATCTGAGACCGGTCTACATGAAGGCTATATACAGATCTGAGACCAGTCTACATAGAGGCTATATACAGATCTGAGACCTGTCTACATGAAGGCTATACACAGATCTGAGACCGGTCTACATGAAGGCTATATACAGATCTGAGACCAGTGTACATGGAGGCTATATACAGATCTAAGACCAGTCTACATAGAGGCTATATCCAGATCTGAGACCAGTCTACATAGAGGCTATATACAGATCTGAGACCAGTCTACATGAAGGCTATATACAGATCTGAGACCTGTCTACATAGAGGCTATATACAGATCTGAGACCAGTCTACATGAAGGCTATATACAGATCTGAGACCTGTCTACATGAAGGCTATATACAGATCTGAGACCAGTCTACATGAAGGCTATATACAGATCTGAGACCGGTCTACATAGAGGCTATATCCAGATCTGAGACCAGTCTACATAGAGGCTATATACAGATCTGAGACCTGTCTACATGAAGGCTATATACAGATCTAAGACCAGTCTACATAGAGGCTATATCCAGATCTGAGACCAGTCTACATAGAGGCTATATACAGATCTGAGACCTGTCTACATGAAGGCTATACACAGATCTGAGACCGGTCTACATGAAGGCTATATACAGATCTGAGACCAGTCTACATAGAGGCTATATACAGATCTGAGACCTGTCTACATGAAGGCTATACACAGATCTGAGACCGGTCTACATGAAGGCTATATACAGATCTGAGACCAGTGTACATGGAGGCTATATACAGATCTAAGACCAGTCTACATAGAGGCTATATCCAGATCTGAGACCAGTCTACATAGAGGCTATATACAGATCTGAGACCAGTCTACATGAAGGCTATATACAGATCTGAGACCTGTCTACATAGAGGCTATATACAGATCTGAGACCAGTCTACATGAAGGCTATATACAGATCTGAGACCTGTCTACATGAAGGCTATATACAGATCTGAGACCAGTCTACATGAAGGCTATATACAGATCTGAGACCTGTCTACATGAAGGCTATATACAGATCTGAGACCTGTCTACATGAAGGCTATACACAGATCTGAGACCGGTCTACATGAAGGCTATATACAGATCTGAGACCGGTCTACATGGAGGCTATATACAGATCTGAGACCAGTCTACATAGAGGCTATATCCAGATCTGAGACCAGTCTACATGAAGGCTATATACAGATCTGAGACCGGTCTACATGAAGGCTATACACAGATCTGAGACCGGTCTACATGAAGGCTATACACAGATCTGAGACCGGTCTACATGAAGGCTATATACAGATCTGAGACCAGTCTACATGAAGGCTATATACAGATCTGAGACCGGTCTACATGAAGGCTATATACAGATCTGAGACCAGTCTACATGCAGACATACCTGACGGTTCCAGAAGCTGTTACACATGCGAATGGCTGATGACGTGCTCCCATCGATGTTGACAACCTTCTGAAAGTGGCAAGTTCTGTTTCTGTAGCCAAAAGAACGTATGAAAAATTAATGATGACACACATTACATGCAGCTGTTGAGATGTGAATGCTGACACAAACACTGCATTCGGGACCATGTTTTTTAGTAAATAACAACAAAATGGCCCCGACAGAGACTTAATAGAGATATTTACTAGCAGTAGTGTACAGTATTGAATTGAAGGGGTCGCCTGGTGGAACCATACAATACAACTGTTTTAATAGCCTGTTGAATGCAGCATGATCGCCTGGTGGCTCAACCCTCCTGTAGGTCTTCCCTCCTACCCTGTTGCTGGAGAGCTACCCTCCTGTAGGTCTTCCCTCCTACCCTGTTGCTGGAGAGCTACCCTCCTGTAGGTTTTCCCTCCTACCCTGTTGCTGGAGAGCTACCCTCCTGTAGCTTTTAACTCCTACCCTGTTGCTGGAGAGATACCCTCCTGTAGGTTTTAACTCCAACCCTGTCTCTGGAGAGCTACCCTCCTGTAGGTTTTAACTCCAACCCTGTCTCTGGAGAGCTACCCTCCTGTAGGTTTTAACTCCAACCCTGTTCCTGGAGAGATACCCTCCTGTAGGTTTTAACACCAGTTCTAACTAACCTGATTCAGCTTATTAACCATCTAATTATTAGAATCAGGTGTGCTAGATCAGGATCGGAGTGAAAACCTACAGGAGGGTAGCTCTCCAGGAACAGGGTAGGAGTGTAAACCTACAGGAGGGTATCTCTCCAGGAACAGGGTAGGAGTGAAAACCTACAGGAGGGTATCTCTCCAGGAACAGGGTAGGAGAGGGGCCTGCTCCAGACAGTGGAGGCTAGTCGTCAGTACCTCATATAGACACCAGGTGGGGCCATCGTGGAGGCAAAGCGGATGGCAGCGGCCTGGAACTCAGGTGAGATCCCTGGATCCACAAACTTCTGGTAGCCTGCAGGAGACAAGACAGACAGAGAACAATGGCACGGGATGTAATCTTGTAAAACGACTCTAAAATAGAAGAGATGGAGTCTCCAAAACCATTGTCATAGGTACAGCATGTATGTGTCTGCCCGCTGTAGAGGAAGCATTTTTTAACATTGTGATAGATTACAGGGAAAGGACTACTGCTAAGGGGCGGCAGGTAGCCTAGTGGTTAGAGCGTTGGGACAGAAACCAAAAGGTAGCTGGTTCGAATCTCTGAGCTGACAAGGTAAAAATATGTTGTTCTGCACCTGAACAAGGGAGTTAATCCACTGTTCCCCGGTAGGCTGTCATTGTGAATAACTGACTTGCCTAGTTAAATTAAGGTTCCATTTAAACCTCCATATGATTTATTAAGTAGAAAGAACAACTTTCTTCTTCTGGTCGCTGACCCCTGTGTGCGTGCATGCTCGTGTGTGTGAAGCATCTCTGAGTGTTTCCCTTCTGACACAGCACATATTTACACAATACCACTTAGAGGTAACAACTCACCACATGTCTTGTGATCAGTTTGCCCCCCACACACACAGTCACTTTCTCTCTCTCTCTCTCTCTCTCTCTCTCTCTCTCTCTCTCTCTCTCTCCCTCTCTCTCTCTCTCTTACCCTGGTATGGAATCATTGTCTTCTCCCCCAGGAATCCAGGCAACCATTCGTAGAAGGCAATATTCTGTAAAAAAAATTACAATATTATTAATTTTACTTGTCAAGTGTTTGTCAATACACGAGATAATTACATTGGTGCTAAACCAGAAGGAATAAGAGGTGACAAGAGTCACACAGACACTCTTAAATAATATAATTTCATCCAGAAACCCACGACCACCTGGCACTGATGCAACTAACAACACTCTTTCCTGGTCATGTGACCTGCTATTTTACTGTAAATAACCACTAAATGACCAGTTATGTGTTGGTTGAATTACAGCAGACTTTTCCTAGTACCTGGAACGTAGCGATCACGGTCTTCCTGGCGTTTTGAAACAGGTCTTCGTCAGACCACGATGAGTGTTTCTCACTAAGCCGGGAGGCGATGTAATTGTGGTAGCGAAACCACACGATCCCCTCGGCCATGGTGAACACATTCTCGTTGCCCCAGGCGTTACCCAACTCTGGAGGGTGGAAACGAAGAAACAGAAAGGGTTTTACTCGGGCTGCGGGTTTGGCTGTTGAACTGCAGCATCGACTGTATGACGGAGTCGGGGTCATTTCCATTTCATCAGGGTTGGGGTCAGTTCCATGGTTGGGGTCAGGTCCATTTCATCAGAGTCGGGGTCAGTTCTATTTCATCGGAGTCGGGGTCATTTCCATTTGAAAATCAGTCAATTCAGGAAGTAAATTGAAATTCCAGTAATTGACTGAGTAGAAACTGAACCCAACCCTGATATATAAATGTTTATAAGCAGTGATAACTGTCCAGAGAATAAAGTATTTTCAGTCACTCTTTACAGGTGCCGATATCTTTTTCTCTCTGACCTCCTTTAAGGGGTTGATATCTTTATAAGTTATTGCTTAATGGGTCATATTCTTTAGCCGTGCCAAGGCATGAACGTAATGGAGTCACACCCAACGGATAAGGAGCAGGAAGTTTTACACAGCTATATCATATCTATTTCTTGTGTCAATATCTTAATATCCATTAACAGTTCAAATCTTGTTTTGTATTTCTTTATTGTATTTTTAGACATTTGTGAAGTGTCTAGCCAGATCAACTGGCATGATGTCGTTTTTATTGTGCAAGTCCGTTGTCACGGACTACCGGGATTGTGGAGTAACTGATTAAATGATGTAATCAGCTAAATGTTATCTGATTAGATCAAATAAAATGTACTTTAATCAGTTACATTACTCACCAAAATATTATGAAAAAAAAAAAAAAAAAAAATGATTACTTCTTGGATTTCTTTTAAATTCAGAAAGGATTGTTTGTTAAAAAAAATATATAAAAAAATAAAACATAACACCTTTCTGTTTTCTCAATGACATTCAGATCAGCATTTTGAAAAAAAGGTGCACGTTTAAATTTGTTCCACCTGAGCGAGTCCGACCACAAGTTAAGAGACCACTATGGATCCTTTTTTTTTGTCTTATTCTAGTACCTCTTAAGGGGAATGTAATCCAAAAGTAAAAGTAATCCGATTTACATTACTGAGTTTTGGGTAATCAAGAAGAAGATGAAGAAGATGATGAAGATGACGAAGAAGATGAAAATGAAGAATATCAAGATGAAGAAGAAGCAGCAAGAAGAAGACAACGAACATCTACTCACCATAGAGTCCCTCAGGTCCATGCTGACCAGTGGAGGGATCAGCAGCGCTCCACATGAGGCTCGTGCTCCCGCTCCTCTTGGGCATGTCCAACTGCTCCCCCGAGGCTAGGAGACCTCCAGTGAAACTCCTCAGGGCGTCAGACCAGGAACTAGACGGGCCGTAGATAGAGCTGCCGTCCAGCCATGCTGTCACCAGGTTCACCTAGAGTAACATGACATGACATAGCGACGCTATCACCAGGTTCACCTACATAACATGACATGACATAGCCACACTGTCACCAGGTTCACCTAAATAACATGACATGACATAGCCACACTGTCACCAGGTTCACCTAACAACATAGCATAGCCACACAGTCACCAGGTTCACCTACATAACATGACATAACATGACATAGCCACACTGTCACCAGGTTCACCTACATAACATGACATAACCACACTGTCACCAGGTTCACCTACATAACATGACATAACATGACATAGCCACACTGTCACCAGAGTTACCTACATAACATAACATAGCCACGGAGTCACCAGGTTCACCTACATAACATGACATGACATAGCCACACTGTCACCAGTTTCACCTATATAACATGACATGACATAGCCACAATGTCACCAGGTTCACCTACATAACATGACATAACATGACATAGACACACTGTCACCAGATTCACCTACATTAAATGACATAACATAACATAGCCACGCAGTCACCGGGTTCACCTACATAACATGACATAACATGACATAGCCACACTTCACCAGGATCACCTTTATGGAACATGACATGACTTAACATGACATAGCCATTCAGTCACCAGGTTCACCTGCAGGTGTTATGATAAAATTGATGTAATTTTGGATTTATTACTTGATTATTATGCCCGACAGATGTCCAACAGACTGACCATGTAATCACTAAAGTATCACCAACTGGTCTTACCTTGTGGCATTATGCTCCTGTCTGGCTCAGTTCATAAGGACATTGCACTAACAATGCCAAGATGGTGGGTTCAATGAATGTATGAACTCATTAAGCATCTGCTAAAGTACCTGTCTGTTATAGTACCTGTCTGTTATAGTACCTGTTTGTCTGTTATAGTACCTGTCTGTTATAGTACCTGTCTGTCTGTTATAGTAACTGTCTGTTATAGTACCTGTCTGTTATAGTACCTGTCTGTTATAGTACCTGTCTGTCTGTTATAGTACCTGTCTGTCTGTTAAAGTACCTGTCTGTCTGTTATAGTACCTGTCTGTTATAGTACCTGTCTGTTATAGTACCTGTCTGTCTGTTATAGTACCTGTCTGTCTGTATAGTACCTGTCTGTTATAGTACCTGTCTGTCTGTATAGTACCTGTCTGTTATAGTACCTGTCTGTCTGTTATAGTACCTGTCTGTTTGTTATAGTACCTGTATGTCTGTATAGTACCTGTCTGTTATAGTACCTGTCTGTATAGTGCCTGTCTGTTATAGTACCTGTCTGTCTGTTATAGTACCTGTCTGTTATAATACCTGTCTGTCTGTTATAGTACCTGTCTGTTATAGTACCTGTCTGTCTGTTATAGTACCTGTCTGTTATAGTACCTGTCTGTCTGTTATAGTACCTGTCTGTCTGTATAGTACCTGTCTGTTATAGTACCTGTCTGTTATAGTACCTGTCTGTTATAGTACCTGTTATTACCTGTGTGCGGGGGTTATTGGGGCTCTGGCTGGAGTGTTTGTCCCAGGGCCCCCTCTGGAAGGGCAGTAGGACACGGCCGGTACGGTGGGGGTCGAAGACCGGGTCTCCCTCTGGGACGGGGATGTACATGAACTCAGGGGGACAGCCGGGAGGACGGGAGTCCAGTATCTCAAACATTAAATGGTATCCTTCACAGACAGAGGAGACAGAGAAACACCATGAGATTCATAAGACACATAAAGGGTCATATGTGCTTATAACAAGTTATATGGATCACAAACAATACATGGTACAGCCAATGGAGAAATATACTGTATATAACATTTGACTTAAAGTCTGCTGCAGCTATAATGCTGTATAACTTGTATTTTATTAAGAGGTTGTTATTTAGTCTGGATCATTATAAAATGGTAATAAGACATTATTATATAATCTCAAAGTGGGTCATACATATTTAAAATGTGTTAGAATCATCTTACTATGCATTATTATAACCGGGGTGGCTATGGCAAGCTCACCTCAATTATTTAGGTTCATTTCATAATGCAATTTGTTGTTTAAACAATACCTCCTGAATGTCATTATGCCATAGTGAACAATAAACATGGACTTACCGAAGAACACAGAGAGTACGGTCTGGTTGTGTGCGGAGGGCAGGCCCGAGTGGCCCCTGGCCATCACATCGCTGAGTTTGCGCGGGTTGGGGAGCTGTGGTTCCTGCAGAGGCTGGAGCACCCCGTCAGAGTAACGCGCGGGCAGCAGTCGCACCAGGGGGGAACCTGCACCCGCACACACTTCCGTGAGTTCCATTATCATCTAGCAACATTGCAATTTATGGCTTTCTATAATCGCATCCTATATCTTCAAATATTCATATTTCACATATTTTATATCGTCAGATTCTGTTAGAAACTTACCAACAGTTCCTCGACTGTGATAGGCTAAATTGTTGTACCAGCCGTCATATCGTTGGACTTCCCAGGTGACTTTAGACTGAGCATCTAAACAGGTGCATTTATAGATCGACACTTTCAGTGTGGTACTCAAATTGAGAACTTTTTTTAATCAAACTTATTTATCAAGATGAGACATTTTCCGTGGGTTTTAACCGTTCAAATGTAAAAGTAACTAGTTACAAGGCTACTTACGTACAACGATAAGGGCAAGCACTGCCAAGATACTCCAGATCGGTTTACGCAAGTCCATTGATGCGAGAGATGCAACTGCATGCATTCTGAGCCAGCCAAGAGTCTAGTCGAGGAGCACTTGTGTGGTCAGACCAGGTAAGATAGGAAAACATTGGGCTAAATCTTTCCATAAAATCATCTTTACCTCACATTTTTAGTTTTGATTGGTAATGTGTAAAATCATTGTGGGTATCAGTGCTTTATAAATTAAATTGTCACTCTAACGTAGAGAAAGAAGTGTGTTTGGTTGGAAGCGATAAAGAATCCGTTAATTAAACAAGAAGAGGACAATTGGTTGATTTGCTCCAAAAAAAAGAGCCTATTTTGAATAGATAGATGCGTTTGTTACTTACCCTAATTGTTGTGGATGAAATGTCATGCGCACTGAAAAACCAGAACAATTAGAAAATCTCGTTGATAGCCATACAATATAGCCTATTGCCACAGAGAAGGATAGTCTACAGTGTCGATGACCCAAGTTCTTACAAATGACTGACACATGCGTTTCCTTGATGGACTGGTCATCGCCAGTTAACACACCCCTTATTCTAAGGAATACTAATAAATGCGTCCTTCAAGATAAACAAAAGATGTGCTGATATGCTATAAAAGAGAAACCTGTCGCCTTCGTGCGTTACATTCGTTCTTCTCATCCTTCCGCTACTGTCTTGATCTGCTCTAGTAACTTTTATACACTTAAAGGTGAGTATTATTTTAAGCATATATTTTATGCGTTATCTAGGGTAGACTAGTGGTTAGGGGTGTTGGACTAATAACCGAAAGGTTGCGAGATCGAATCCCCGAGCTGACAAGGTAAACAATTTGTCGTTCTCCCCCTGATATTCAGGCAAGTTAACCCACTAGGTCGTCACTGAAAATAAGAATTTGTTCTTAACTGACTTGCCTAGTTAAATAAAGTTCAAATATATATGTTAGTATGGTTCGGAGGTAGATAGAATAGTTTTTTTGTGTGTTTGCTTTGCTGTTTGTTTGTTGCTTCCAAAACGAGTCGATTTTGAGATGGGGTTGTCTTTGTCCTTGTAGTTTGCCAGGGAGGGTAAACTTGAGTGCAAGTGTATCCACTTACTGTACCCATTGACTGTACTGTACCTGACACGGTTTAGTTTGCATGTGCTTTCAATCTCAACAGTGGTTTCTTAAAGCACTTTGTATTTTACATTAATTAAAAAAATGTATGTTGAATTAAAAAATACTTTTTTCTTGATTCGGAAAACAGTCAAATTAATTTGATAATTGAAACAATTCATATTTTTTTAACTTAAGTTTCACTTTTTAAATGATGTAACATTCTCATTCCTCAGTGTACAGTATCCCTACTATACAGTAAGGAACGGATGTGCTAATCTCTGGATCTTTAGACAGTAACTGAGACACCCTGCTCTCCACACTGTCCCTTCTGTCACGCTGTCTGCTCTCAGCCCCAGGAGATTCTGAGGAAAGATGACTTTCTACGATGGCATTTACCCATTCTACCCCCTACAAAGAACCTCCTTTATCTTCAGCACCCACCTCCTCACCATTATCCTGGTCTTCCTGGTCCTCACGGTCAGCTTCCTTCTTATTCTGCCAGGTATCAGAGGCAAGTCGGTGAGTAGAGTGAACTGGTGCAACCCTAACTACGGATTCATTCATATTAATGCAGACAGATATGGAATCTTCAGATTTCATTCATCTTTCGATTCCATTTCTGTTGGCGCTAATATGAGTACACTGTTATGACATCACACAAAATTGTAGAAAATACAATTTCTCAATGTAAAAATGCATATTTAAAGATATTATTTAACCCTCATAATGTGATTGAGATAAACTTGATTAATCAACTTGAGTTAAGAATTTATGGATTTATGGATTTTCACCCCCCCCCCCCTCTTCTAGAGACTACTCTGGATGTTCAGAATCATCATCAGTTTATTAATAGGCATTGTGATAGTGGGTAAGTACCTATAACTGGAAATTGCTATACATTTCCACATCACATGACATCTATTGCAACACGTCAAATGACTGGCAGTCATTGGATTCAAATCTCCTTATCTTATTGCCCTAATAAACAGACCCGATTCTGATAGATCGAGAGGATGTTGATTTTTTTCACGTCCATAACGGCTAAAAATATATATATATTTTTAAAGCGTTGTATTGTTTGTTTCCTATTATGTCTGTAAGTGTGTCATCTCATCTCATTTTATATCATCTTAGCACTGAATTTCACCAGCGACTGGGCTGAGGCCCGAGCCACCACCAACACCACCTACAAGTCCTTCAGCAGTGAGGAGGTGAACGCTGAAGTGGGACTGCACATAGGACTGTATGGTATTAACATTACTTTAAAAGGTAAAGCCCGTAGAATTAGAAAGTAATACTATTATTTATATGTTTACAGTATTACACCTGTATGTATTACACATGTCACTTTTTCTGCAGTGTTGAATGTTCTGTATATGTTACCTGGGGTACAATCTCTCGTCGACAGACGCACCTAACATAACTGGTTTCGTAGCGTCTGTCAAGAGACTGTGATGCGACAATGCAATTCCGTAAGATTATTGTTCCGGGTTTTCTGTGATTGCCTAAGGATAATATTGAATAGAGCTACTATACCCTTTTAAGTCATCTTATATTTGATAGCATTTCCACCGTTTCTTTTACTCTCATGCATTTGAATATGTACATATGAAGAAAGACGGACACAAGGCTAAAGTTTTTGATACAGTATGTGACGCATGGGGTTGTTATGGTGATCCTGACCCTGTCACACCGGGGTGATGATCACAAGTCATGTGACACGTAACTTGTATTGTGTGTTATGTGAATGAATAAAACATTTTTTTTCGTGTCAAATCACCATTTGGCGACCCATCCCTTAAGGCAGGGGAGGACAACTCCCTTCCTTCGAGGGCCTGATAGGTGTCACCCCCCCCCCCCCCCCCCCCCCCCCCATCCCTAGCAAACACACCTGATTTAAACGAATTGCATTTTTAACTAAACATCATGATTAGTTGATTATTGGAGTCAGGTGTGTTAGCTGGTGCTGGGGCAAAAGTGTGACACCAATCAGGGCCCCGAGGACTGGAGTTGCCCAACACCCCCTGCCTTAAGGGATTAATTGACACATTAAACAAACATCACAATGATACTTACAAGGATTCTTACAAGGATTCTTACAATGATTCTTAGAAGGATTCTTAGAAGGATTCTTAGAAGGATTCTTACAATGATTCTTAGAAGGATTCTTAGAAGGATTCTTAGAAGGATTCTTACAATGATTCTTAGAAGGATTCTTACAATGATTCTTAGAAGGATTCTTACAAGGATTCTTACAAGGATTCTTACAAGTGCATGGATTATAACTGCCATTGTCCTCTATATTCCACTCTGTCCCTCCAGGGAATCCTGTGAATCAACTCAACGAGACCATAAACTACAACGAGATGTTTGCGTGGAAAGACACCATCGATGAGGAGTACGGGAACGCCTTAGAGAGAGGTCTACCTAACCCCATCCTCTATATCGCTGAGAAGTTTACCCTCAATAACCCCTGTGGCCTCATCTACCAGTATAGATACTCTGGGCGCTACGCCTCGGCCACCCTCTGGTAAGATTAGCCATATAAAAAATAAATAGTTCTGTGAGACAACCAGTTTCAATATAAACGTATATACCTGTAGATGTTTTCAGTGAGACATTGCTCCTCAAACTGTGAGTCAGAATTAGAAGGAAGTGGATATTTTGACCGCCATGTATCTAGAGGTTAAGGTTAGGCATTGGGATCGAAAAGGGTCGCGACCCCAAGTTTGGAAAATGCCAGGGTAAGGGTTAAGGTTAGGCATTGGGATCGAAAAGGGTCGCGACCCCATGTTTGGAAAATGCCAGGGTAAGGGTTAAGGTTAGGCATTGGGATCGAAAAGGGTCGCGACCCCAAGTTTGGAAAATGCCAGGGTAAGGGTTAAGGTTAGGCATTGGGATCGAAAAGGGTCACGACCCCAAGTTTGGAAAATGCCAGGGTAAGGGTTAAGGTTAGGCATTGGGATCGAAAAGGGTCGCGACCCCAAGTTTGGAAAATGCCAGGGTAAGGGTTAAGGTTAGGAATTGGGATCGAAAAGGGTCGCGACCCCAAGTTTAGAAAATGCCAGGGTAAGGGTTAAAGGTTAGGCAATAGGTTAAAAAACTGCCATCGAGAACGGTACAAATTCTGCCGGCTGTACCTACACATATACCAAATTTAACTCGCCTCCCCAGGACAGCGTTCTGCTGCTGGCTGGTAGCCAACGTGCTGTTCTCCATGCCTGTCATCCTGTACGCCGGCTACATGATGGTGGCCACCGCCGCTTTCATCTTCTTCTCCGTGGCCTCCTTCTCCACCATCATGAACCTGCCTACCTGTCTGTTCACCATAGGCACCTCTGGAGCCTTCCAGACAGAGTACAGCGGTTCTTTCTGGCTGGCACTGGCCACAGGTAAGGAAAGGTTTACCAGAGCCCAAGGCTCTTTCCTCAATTCATCTTTCCTCAATTCCTTTGTTCCTATCTCCTAGCCTCCATCTAAAAAAATGCACTGTAAGTGAAGGTTCGAGGGAAAGGGACCTTGGACCTTCTCCGAATGTGTGTTTTGAGAAGGAGGCGAGGAGAAAGGAAAGATGAATTGAGAACGATCCCAGTTATCCACACCAATGACAACATTTAACGCAAATGTTGCTTAAAAGGCATCCATCTTGTATTCCAGGTGTGCTGTGTTTAATCATTGGAGTCCTGGTGGTTCTGCTGGACTGTCTGATCCCTGGGAAGATACGAGACGCCTTCAGTGTCGGGGTGGACAACGACGAAGATGAGGATGTTTATTTTGGAGAGGGATACCTGAACTCCAACTTCCTGGCAGGAGTAACCACCACACCTTTGACAACCTTAGTGCTTCCTACAGTAAGTTTCTGTCAGTTTAATGAGATGATGTACTGTAGGTTCAGGGTGATCTCTCACGATCATGATCACTAGCTCTGGTCCAGGGTGGTCTCTCACAATCATGATCACTAGCTCTGGTCCAGTGTGATCTCTCACGATCACTAGCTCTGGTCCAGGGTGATCTCTCACGATCACTAGCTCTGGTCCAGGGTGATCTCTCACGATCACTAGCACTTGGTCCAGGGTGATCTCTCAAAATCATGATCACTAGCTCTGGTCCAGGGTGATCTCTCACGATCATGATCACTAGCTCTGGTCCAGTGTGATCTCTCACGATCATGCTCACTAGCTCTGATCACTAGTCTATTAAAGTCTATGACATTCATTTTGGCTATCTTCTCAAATAAAACAGCATTTATTTTTCAACTCCAGGGTTATGATCACTAGCTCTGGTCCAGGGTGATCTCTCACGATTGTCATCACTATCTCTGGTCCAGGGTGATCTCTCACGATCACTAGCTCTGGCCCAGGGTGATCTGCTACATAAGTAGAGTAATAGGGAATAGTAATTATTGATTTAACTGTAAATAATGTTATTTTCTTCTTCGTATGTGTTCCAGGATGAAATTCGGAAAGTCAGCCGCCAACCATCACTCCAGGAGCTGTCAGTCAGACTCTAACAGAGTCGGATTTATAACCTCCTATCCCCTGCTTGAAATGTCTCCACCCGCGCTATCGAATCGCTAGCTTTTTGGCAGCGTAGTTGGCTAAGACGTTGTCAAGGAGGGGGGGTCAAGTGTGTTGGCGGGGTAGAGGTCCCAGGTTGTAGGCGTGAGCTGGATGGGGAGGAAGTGGTATGGCTAAGCTGGCACGGTGAGGGAGGAAGGGGTATGGCTAAGCTAGCACGGTGAGGAAGTGGTATGGCTAAGCTAGCACAGTGAGGAAGTGGTATGGCTAAGCTAGCACGGTGAGCTAGGAAGTGGTATGGCTAAGCTAGCACGGTGAGGAAGTGGTATGGCTAAGATAGCACGGTGAGCTAGGAAGTGGTATGGCTAAGCTAGCACAGCGAGGAAGTGGTATGGCTAAGCTAGCACGGTGAGGAAGTGGTATGGCTAAGCTGGCACAGTGAGGAAGTGGTATGGCTAAGCTGGCACGGTGAGGGAGGAAGTGGTATGACTAAGCTAGCACAGTGAGGAAGTGGTATGGCTAAGCTAGCACAGTGAGGAAGTGGTATGGCTAAGCTGGCACGGTGAGGAAGTGGTATGGCTAAGCTAGCACGGTGAGGAAGTGGTATGGCTAAGCTAGCACGGTGAGGGAGGAAGTGGTATGGCTAAGCTAGCACAGTGAGGAAGTGGTATGACTAAGCTAGCACAGTGAGGAAGTGGTATGGCTAAGCTGGCACGTTGAGGGAGGAAGTGGTATGGCTAAGTTAGCACAGTGAGGAAGTGGTATGGCTAAGCTGGCACGGTGAGGGAGGAAGTGGTATGGCTAAACTAGCACGGTGAGGGAGGAAGTGGTATGGCTAAGCTAGCACGGTGAGGGAGGAAGTGGTATGGCTAAGCTAGCACGGTGAGGGAGGAAGTGGTATGGCTAAGCTGGCACGGTGAGGGAGGAAGTGGTATGGCTAAACTAGCACGGTGATGGAGGAAGTGGAATGGCTAAGCTAGCACAGTGAGGAAGTGGTATGGCTAAGCTAGCACGGTGAGGGAGGAAGTGGTATGGCTAAGCTAGCACTAGCACAAGCACAGTGACATCTGTGTCGGTCACGCCAAACAATATTCTCTCAACTTGAAAATCAATTATCATTGCAGTTACCAAGAAAAATGTGTTTAACTTTGTGAATTAGTTGTGAATATCTCTGGGAGCCCTTTAAACCTACTGTACAATATATTTAGTTATGTAAATCATGTATATACGTATAACGTGTTCTACTGTGTCAATGCCATAATATGTACTGTATATGTGTTGTATCTGTGCCATTTTTCATGTTCCAATAGCGTAACAAAAATTAAACAAACGTGTGTGAGATTCACATACTTTTAATGGACATCGTTGAGTCAGGTATTCAAGTCATTGATGATCTGCTTCTTGTGTAATGAACATAACATTGTGTAGTGAACGAACAAGTCCCAAATGGCACCCTATTCCCTATATAGTGCACTACTTTAGACCAGAGCCCTATTCCCTATATAGGGCACTACTTTAGACCAGAGCCCTATTCCCTATATAGGGCACTACTTTAGACCAGAGCCCTATTCCCTATATAGTACACTACTTTAGACCAGAGCCCTATTCCCTATATAGGGCACTACTTTAGACCAGAGCCCTATTCCCTATATAGGGCACTCCTTTAGACCAGAGCCATATTCCCTATATAGGGCACTACTTTAGACCAGAGCCATATTCCCTATATAGTGCACTACTTTAGACCAGAGCCCTATTCCCTATATAGTGCCCTACTTTAGACCAAAGCCCTATTCCCTATATAGTGCACTACTTTAGACCAGAGCCCTATTCCCTATATAGTGCACTACTTTAGACCAGAGCCCTATTCCCTATATAGTGCACTACTTTAGACCAGAGCCCTATTCCCTATATAGTGCACTACTTTAGACCAGAGCCCTATTCCCTATATAGTGCACTAATTTAGACCAGAGCCCTATGGGAATAGGGTGCCATCTGGCACTCAGCCGTTGTCCTCAACCTCATGAACCACTTGACTTTCATGTACTTTACATTATTTTCATCATTGCATGTCATAAATCCCTTTTATTTATAATTTTTTTTAACGTATTTGGAAAGCAATATTAAGCATTGTCATTAACATTTCATTAATCACAGTATATTCTTAGCTTCTCACAATACAGCAACTAAACAAGTTTATACATTCTCATTATACCTGCTCTGCATTCCAAAATGGCCCCTTCCCCTATATCCTTAACAGTGCACTCGTTCATTTTTTTTTTTTTTTTAAGAATACATGTTGCAGTATTATCTTTGGCTTTCAGCATTGCCATAATGTTATATTGAAACCTTTGTTACATCCAAGGCAGTATAGAGAGAAAAGGACAGCTTCCAGACACTGGTTTGTAATTCCAAAGGGTACCCTATTCCCTACATAGTGCACTACTTTTGATTAGAGCATGGTCAAAACTAGTGCACTATCTAGGGGAATACCCACTGGACAACAAAAATGTTTTGTTGAATCGATGTTTCCATGACACTTCAACCCCCCCCCCCCCCCCCCCCATAAATCCAATGACATGGTGAAATGTTGTTCTTGTTGTTGTTGTTGTTGTTGATTTCACATTGAATTCACATTATTTGACAAACTCAACCAAATGTAAATCAAAACTAGACATTGGAAATGATATCTGTTCCCAGTGGAAAGGGTGTGATTTGGGACACACTACATTACATTGTTTTCTGTTGCTCAATACCCCCCCCCCCCCTTAGCCTGGTCCCCAGATCGGTCTGTGTTGTTGTCTTACCAACTCCTAAGGTAGTAGTTATGCATTGGCACGGCAGGCTCCAATGACAGACCAGGCAACAATAGCCCTGCTATTGAAGAATAGCCTTGTCCTATGCTGTTTAGGTATACACGGGACATAGCTTAAATATCCCTGCTATTGAAGAATAGCCTTGTCCTATGCTGTTTAGGTATACACGGGACATAGCTTAAATACCCCTGCTATTGAAGAATAGCCTTGTCCTATGCTGTTTAGGTATACACGGGATGTAGCTTAAATAGCCCTGCTATTGAAGAATAGCCTTGTCCTATGCTGTTTAGGTATACACGGGACGTAGCTTAAATATCCCTGCTATTGAAGAATAGCCTTGTCCTATGCTGTTTAGGTATACACGGGATGTAGCTTAAATACCCCTGCTATTGAAGAATAGCCTTGTCTTATGCTGTTTAGGTATACACGGGACATAGCTTAAATACCCCTGCTATTGAAGAATAGCCTTGTCCTATGCTGTTTAGGTATACACGGGATGTAGCTTAAATATCCCTGCTATTGAAGAATAGCCTTGTCCTATGCTGTTTAGGTATACACGGGATGTAGCTTAAATATCCCTGCTATTGAAGAATAACGACAGACCAACCCCTTCCCTACAATAAGTTCAGTTACCGTATCAACACATTTATGTCACTACATTGTTTAATCTTGCATGTTATTAAATTGGAAATAAATTGTGGTGCGTTTGCAATCTAGTCATAAGAACATAATAATTTACCTTGCCTTTACAGTTCTTTTAACAGTATTCACACGTATTCACACACACGCACACACAGGCACACACACACACTGTACACATCAAACCATTATGACCGTGTAGCTGTTCAATTATAGCCTGGTACCAGTCTGTTTAGCTAACATCGCCAAACAATGTGTTCTCCAGGCTACTCCAACTAAGCCTGAAGTTGAATTTTTGTTGTTGTTGTTGTTGTAATTTTTAAGCATAGTAACATATTACTCCCAAAATAAAATGATATATACAAAATAAATGTTGCTAATGTACCACCACCCTGTCACCAGTGGAGGCTGGTGTCACTATACACCGGAGAACAGGCTCATTGGAATGGCTGGAATACCAGCCTCCTCTGCCTGTCACTCATCCTGTCTGTCCAACATCTTTCTCCTAGACATGCAGAAGCAGTGAGAGAGTACGTGGAAAAATATGCATACCAAATGCCACCCTATTCCTCACATAGTGAACCTACAGCCATATGGGCCATGGTTAGAAGTGGTGCACTACACAGGAAAAAGGGTGCCATTGAGGGAGCAGGCATGGAGAGACTAGATGTAAACAGGAGTCTCCTGTCCTGTTAACAGTCTGAACATCACTGCAGGCATGGTCTTCATGTTGATCTGACAGAGAGGAGGAGGAGGAGGAAGAGGAGAAAGAGGTGAGTGAGGAGAAGGAGAAGGAGGAGGAGAGTGAGGAAGAGGAGAAAGAGGTGAGTGAGGAAAAGGAGAAGGAGAGTGAGGAAGAGGAGGAGGAGAATGAGGAGTAGGAGGAAGAAGAAGTGGAGGAAGAGGAGGTGGAGGAGAGTAAGGAAGAGGAGGAGGAGGAGAGTGAGGAGGAGGAGGAGGAGGAGGAGAAGGAGGAGGAGGAAGAGAGTAAGGAAGAGAGCAGGAGAGTGAGGAGAAGGAGGAGGCGGAAGAGGAGAAAGAGGTGAGTGAGGAGGAGGAGAAGGAGGAGAGTGAGAGTGAGGAAGAGGGAGAGGAGAGAGAGGAGGAGGAGGAGTAGAAGGAGGAGAGTGAGGAGTAGGAGAAGGAGAGTGAGGAGGAGGAGGAAGAGGATGAAGAGTGAGGAAGAGGAGAGGATGAGGAGGAAGAGGAGAGGGAGGAGAAGGAGGAAGAGAGTGAGGAAGAGAGCAGGAGAGTGAGGAGGAGAGTGAGGAAGAGGAGGAGGAGAATGAGGAAGAGGAGGCGGTATGGGAGAGTGGGGAAGAAGAGGAAAAGGAGGAAGAGGAGGAGGAGAGTGAGGAGGAGGAAGAGGAGAATGAGGAAGAGGAGGAGGAGAGTGATGAGGAGGAGGAGGAGGAGGAGAGTGAAGGGGATGAGGAAGAGGAAGAGGAGGAGGACAGTGAGGAGGAGAGTGAGGAAGAGGATGAGGAAGAGGAAGAGGAGGAGGACAGTGAGGAGGAGAGTGAGGAAGAGGAGAAGGAGAGTGAGGAAGAGGAGAAGGAGAGTGAGGAAGAGGAGAGTGAGGAGGAGGAGGAGAGTGAGGAGGAGGAGGAGAATAGTGAGGAGGAGGAGGAGGAGGAGGAGGAGAGTGAGGAGGAGGAGAGGGAGGAGGAGGAGAGGGAGGAAGAGGAGAAGGAGGAGAGTGAGGAGGAGGAGGAAGAGGAGAGTGAGGGGAGAAGGAGGAGGAGAGTGAGGGGGAGAAGGAGGAGGAGAGTGAGGAGGAGGTGGAGCAGGAGGAGAGTGAGGAGGAGGAGGAGAGTGAGGAGGAGGAGAACAGTGAGGAGGAGAAGGAGGAGGAGAGTGAGGAGGAGGAGGGTGAGGAGAGAATCGGACAGATCAGTACTCATCATGAAGACACTCACTTGTATTTTTATAAATGCTTATTAGTCTGTTTCGTCAAAAGAGTTTTCTGATTGGCTATTCACTGAACGTGTATAACGTTGGCAATTAGCTAACAGTCATAGGATCCTGATGCTCACCTCTCCCACTGATACAGACAGGGTCTGGACTATTTTCTCATGCGGCATGGCAACAACACTCTGCCCATTGATCTCAATGATCCTGTGGCCGACTCGTACCCCTCCTCGCTCTGCGATACCGCCGCGCATCAGACTGCAGATCTGAGGAGAGGGAAAGAAAAGCTCAACTCTCTGAATCCAAATGGCTGTTATCAGGATCATTATAAGAGAGATGATGATTAGAGTACAAAGACGTCATACATGCTTATGACAAGTCTTATAATGCATTATAACGATATCATAATCCTACTCACGATGCCGTTCTGAACACTGAAGCCCAGCTGGAACTTGAGGTCGGGTCTCTTGATGAGGACAGTGGTGACAGGAGGACAACTCACGATGCTCAGCTTCACCTGAACCTGGCTCTTCAGACCCTGGCAAGACGACCGGAACACGATAAATAACAATGGCCATTCTAGAGTGTCTCAATACTCTAGAATGGCTTCCTAGAATGGCCAAGTCTCAATCTCAATACTCTAGAATGGCCGTATCTCAAACTCAATACTGTAGAATGGCTGTGTTTATCTCAATACTCTAAAATGTCTTCCTAGAATGGCTGTGTGGATCTCAATCTCAATACTCTAGAACAGTGGTTCCCAAACTTGTTATAGTCCCGTACCCCTTCAAACATTCAACCTCCAGCTGTACCCCCTCTAGCACCAGGGTCAGCGCACTCTCAAATGTAGTTTTCTTGACATCGTTATAAGCATGCCACACACACTATACGATACATTTATTAAACATAAGAATGAGTGTGAGTTGTCACAACCCGGCTCGTGGGAAGTGACAAAGAGCTCTTATAGGACC